>NC_057813.1:220013908-220049611 GCF_018294505.1 Triticum aestivum | reverse complement strand
TTCTGAAAGATAGCTGTCGGTGTCAAAACTGGCGGATCTCGGGTAGGGGGTCCTGAACTGTGCGTCCAGGTGGATGGTTACAGGAGACAAGGGACACAATGTTTTTACCCAGGTTCGGGCCCTCTCGATGGAGGTAAAATCCTACTCCTGCTTGATTAATATTGATGATATGGGTAGTACAAGAGTAGATCTACCACGAGATCAGAGAGGCTAAACCCTAGAAGCTAGCCTATGGTATGATTGTTGTTCGTCCTACGGACTAAAACCCTCCGGTTTATATAGGCACCAAAGAGGGTTAGGGTTACACAGAGTCAGTTACAATGGTAGGAGATCTACATATCCATATCGCCAAGCTTGCCTTCCACGCCATGGAAAGTCCCATTCGAACACGGGACGAAGTCTTCAATCTTGTATCTTCATAGTCCAGGAGTCCGACCAACGGTGATAGTTCGGCTATCCGGACACCCCCTAATCCAGGACTCCCTCAGTAGCCCCCGAACCAGGCTTCAATGGTGATGAGTCCGGCGCGTAGATTGTCTTCGTCAATGCAAGATGGGTTCTTCTCCAAATCCTGTGTACCTATTGAATAGCGTCCGGCTTCTTGTAAATATTGCGCTCCTCGGCTTCCATGCCCAATAATGTCCATCTTCCATGTGTCGAACGAATGCGAAAAGCCAGGGTATTTTTACATTTATCCCCCTAGCTGCGCAAATGAGCTGCCTATAAAGGAGACGAGGATCTAGATCCGAATCACACCATCCTCCCCTCGCGAGTGTTCATTAGAGCGCATCTGACAGAAATCCATTCCATCATGGACGGTCGACGCGACTCCTCCTCTCGCCCTACCAGCCCTCATCCTGGAGATTGGGAGAGATGCTCCGTCCCGCATAGTGAGCTAGTGGCGCTCCAAACCAAGGGATTTCTTCCCCCAGCCTTCATGGTTCCGGTTTGAGCCGGACTCGCCACCTATAAGGGCGGAAAGCAAGCGGAGAGCGTCCCCAGCCCCTCCAAAGGAGAGAGGGTATGCCTTGTCTCTTATTTGATAAGAGGGCTCGGATTTCCAATTCGTCCGTTTCTCCGGGGGCTCATGGAGTTCTACAGCCTCCAGTTGCACAACCTTACGCCTGCCTCCATTTTGCATATTGCAGGCTTCGTGGCCCTTTGCGAGTTGTTTTTGGGCATCGAGGCTCATTTTGCGCTGTGGAAGAAGCTGTTCTGCCTTGTGCCCCGTTCTCAAGAGGGGTCAATATATCAAGTGGGTGGAGCCGAACTATGGCGCATCACCTGGACCGGGTATCTATCTGGTACCCCGAAGAAGGCGTCCGAAAACTGGGCTTCGAAATGGTTTTATATAAAAGATGTCCCCCTGCCGGACCCTATCCGGATCAACCTCCCTGAGTTCAATAACGCTCCTTTGAAGAAACGCCTAAGCTGGCGTCCACGGAGCCCTTAGAAGGAAAATGACAGGGACGTCCCTTACCTGATGAGCCGAATTAGGCTGTTAGCTCATTCCGGACTGACCATGATCGGGTCCATGGCCACAAGCATTATGCGGGGGGTGCAGCCACTCTAGTATAAAGGCCACCCCATGTGGGATTTCAACAGGGAGGATGATGCCACCCGCTGCGGCCGTAAGGGGCCGGGATCGGTCGCCGATCTGATGAAGATCTTGTCCGCATTGTACAAGGGAGAAGAGGAGGAATTACTCCATGTCAATCCGTAGAGCGGATTTTCTATGAATAATCCTCCAAGCTGGGTAAGCGGACATTTATTTTTGCCTATCCGATCCATACTCCCATAGTCAAGTATCTCATTTTGTGATTTCGGCGCAGGAACTGCGCCGGGCTGTAAAGGATATAAACAACCCGCCTCCACAACCCGAGGACCCGGAACGGTTCCTCGATCCGACCTCCGAAGAGGATCCGGACATATCGGTGGAGCTGATCGATGGGGTATTCCACCAACTGAGCATCGATAATGCCTTGGTCGCCATTACGTCCGGTTACCCCGGAATACTTCCCGCCTCGTAGGGTATTGAGATCAAAGCCCCAAGACTTTGAAAATGACCCATCCATGCTTATTTTTGATCACCGTATACCGATGGCGCTTCGCAGGGGGCGCCCTTGAGGCGGAAGGCCGAGCCCGCGACGGCTAGCCAACAAGGGGCAGTACGGCCCAGCAGGCTGAAAAGAAGTGCGGTCCGGATCGAAACTACGGCGCAACAGTATGGCGTGTCACCTTACTCCCGGGCTTTATTCCCGGGAGACATACTAACGCTCGTGCTTTTTCAGGAAGAAGAGCGCTCACCGGACTGTATCCGGAGAGGTTGCCAATCAATCCTCTGCTCGCCAGGCTCCAAAGCCAGGTCCAGAAGCGGAGGCGAACACGAGGCGTGCGTCGGATGCTCCTCCGACAGAGGATGCCGACAGGTTATCTACCACCAATTCCGAGGTGGAGAGTGGCATGAATCACAAGCGTCGCCGGCAGTTCTTCGTGACGCATGTTTCTCCCCACAGGCATTGGATGCCTTTAATTCAGGAGATGCGCACCTCCATGCCGCTCAAAATGGTCTAGCCAGAGCCACGGAGCAGTATGTAAAAGACATACGGGTGAGAAAATCTGACAGTTATATATGCCAGTAGCCCCTGAGACTTGAAATAGTTAGAATAACTGATTTAAGGATCATTTATTGTGCAGGATCTTACAGAAAAGAATACCTGACTGTCCCAGGAGCTGGAGGAGTGCAAAGCCCAACTTGAGGCCGCACTAGCCGCAGCGGGGGAAGCCAAAGAGACCCCCTCTGGTAATATATGCTTCAAAAGATAAGTAAATTGTGAAGTGCGGAGTGTGTATAAGTCTGACAATAATATTGCAGATGGCGCCGAGATAGATCTGGACAAGCAACAACTCATGCGCCGGTTAAAGGCCGGCGAGAATGTGCTTACAAGGGTGAGGCAAGAGAAAAATAATCTCCAAGATGCCAACACCCAGCTGGGTGAGGAACTAAAGGATGTTCGTGCCCAGCTTTCTGACTCCATTAAGGAGAATCAACGGCTCCGACGCGGCATTTTTAGTAAGTGCTTGAACGAACTTTGAAAAAGAGTTCGGCGAGGAAGTCGACTAATAGAGTTATGTCTGTAGGTATGCTCACAGGCCGTCCTGCAGAGGAAATGCCCGGTTCTATGGGTGATCTTCTTCCCGAGCTCTTGCAACTGCACGAACGAGTTCGGCAGGTGATGAAAGACGTCGCCCAGGCCTTGTGGCCATCTGTCTCCCTGCCCGAAGGCCTTGGAGAGCTTGCGGAGAGGCTTCAGGGAGCGCGGCGGCGCTTCCAATTATGGAAGATATCGGCCTGCCGTCAAGGCGCCAGGGAGGCCTGGGCCATGGTGAAGACGCGATACATGAAGGCTGACCCAAACCACATGGCCAAGGTTGGACCTGTGGGGCCCGATGGGAAGGAGATCCTTGTGAGCTTAGTGTACGGACAAGTAGAGTTGGCCGCAAAGTATTCCCAACAGGACTGTAAACTAGACAGCCTATTAGATGGCATCGAAGAGGAATACAATCAGTCGAGTTGACTATGTAATTTAAGATGCCATGAAAAATGCCTTCTAGCCGGATTGTAGATCGTTTGTCATAGCGGACCTTTTCGCTTCAACCTCGGGACCCAATAGTCCGGAGTGTGTCCGAATACCCTCGCGGTTATATAAGAACCGGGGCATGCGTGGAGACCAGGCGTAGGGGTCATTAGTGCTTTATCAGACAAGTGCCCAACTAGTTATGTTATATTACATGGTTAGTAAGAAACATCTTCCAAGGAGAATAGTTCCGTTAGGGGTTCGTTTCCCTGGGAGGCATGCCCTAAAGTGCATGTCCGGACTGCGAAAAAAGCAGAAAAACGTCTGGGGGCAGAAAAATAGGTATTAAATCGTCTTTTTGTTCACCGACCGAATATTCCCTTAAGAACACTAGCTTTCGGCTTCACCCAGTCTGAGGCACACATCCGGCTGACCCAGCAGTAACAATCGCAGAGGTGCTCCCTTTACCACCTAGCCGAACAATCGGGAACGTAGGGGTAAGCACAAGAGCCAGGCAACCCAGCTTGGCCAAAACTTAAGTCATATCGATGCATATAATGGTGAATAAAAGGTACATGCGGAAGTGTGACACATGTGTTGGGCATGGAGCCTGTATAAAGAAGCTTCTGTTAAAGAAGCCCCCAGGTATAATGAGCGCAGATAGCGCTTCAAGTGTGTGCGAACAATGCGCGAACAAGCTTTCAAAGGCTGTAATAGAAAAGGAGGGAGAAGGAGAGAAACAAAAGACAGCTAATATGTAAAATATAGACGGAGGAAGGAGACGAACTCAGAATCCGGTGCTAGGCGTAGAATCTTCGGAGACGGGCTGCGTTCCATGGGTTCGGCTCGAGTCGGTTGTCCGATGCATCTCACAGACGGTACGCTCCACCGGTCAGGACTTGGTCGATGATAAAGGGACCTTCCCATTTGGGCTTTAGTTTGTCCTTTTTCTTGTCCAGCAGGCGTAGAACTAACTCGCTAACGTTGTAAGTTTTGGCCCGTACTTCTCTGCTTTGATATCTTCGAGCTTGTTGTTGATAGAATGCGGAACAGGCTTTTGCCACGTCACGCTCCTCCTCCAATGCGTCCAAACTGTCCTGCCGATCGAGATCGGCTTCTATTTCTTCGTACATGCGCATGCGAGGTGAGTCATGAATTATGTCGCAGGGCAAAACTGCCTCTGCGCCGTATACCATAAAGAATGGTGTAAATCCGGTGGTGCAATTCGGAGTGGTCTGCAGCCCCCAGAGTACGGAGTCGAGCTCCTCTACCCAGTGCGTGTCGGATTTTGTAAGTGACCGCACTAGTCTGGGTTTAATGCCCCTCATGATTAGACCATTTGCTCGCTCTACTTGACCGTTAGTTTGAGGGTGATAGACTGAAGCATAGTCGATCTTGATGCCCATGTTTTTGCACCAGAGTTTGACCTCGTCGGCCGTAAAGTTCGTGCCGTTATTAGTGATGATGCTATGGGGGACGCCGTAACGGTGTACGACCCCTGATATGAAGTCTATCACCGGTCCGGATTCGGCCGTCTTAACAGGTTTGGTCTCTATCCATTTGGTGAATTTATCCACCATGACCAGTAGGTATTTTTGCTTGTGGGTTCCTCCTTTAAGGGGTCCAACCATGTCAAGCCCCCAGACTGCGAAGGGCCAGGTTATGGGTATAGTTTTGAGGGCGGTGGGTGGCATGTGGCTTTGATTAGCAAAGAGTTGGCAACCGACGCATCGTTGGACTAAGTCCTGAGCATCTGCCTGGGCCGTTGGCCAATAAAATCCTATGCAGATGGCCTTGCCTACAAGGGCCCGGGCTGCGGCATGGTGCCCGCCAAGTCCGGCATGAATTTCAGCCAGAAGATTCCGCCCTTCCTCTTCAGAGATACACCTTTGAAGGACTCCGGTTGTGCTTTTCTTGTAAAGCTCTCCCTCATGGACCTTTATAGGCTTTAGATCGCCGCACTATGTAGCGGGCCTCGTTTTGGTCCTCGGGAAGTTCCTGCCTGGTTAGGTAGGCTAGGAATGGTTCTGTCCACGGGGCAATGACTGCCATTATTACGTGGGCTGAAGATGTTACTTCGTTGGCAGAACCACCAATTGTGTCAGAATGTTCGGTGTCGGGCAGTGCGGTTGGGTCCGGGTTGTTATTTCCGGATTCCCCCTCCCATAGTATAGATGGCTTGAACAACCTCTCTAGGAAGATATTGGGAGGGACGGCATCGCGCTTTGCGCCAATGCGCGCCAATACGTGTGCTGCCTGGTTGTTATCCCGGGCTATATGGTGAAATTCGAGCCCTTCAAACCAAGCTGACATTTTTAGGACGGCGTTGCGATAAGCTGCCATTTTCGGATCCTTGGCATCGAAGTCTCCATTTATTTGGGATATCGCGAGGTTCGAATCCCCGCGCACCTCTAGGCGTTGAATGCCCATGGAGACTGCAATCCGGAGGCCGTGTAGAAGGCCTCGTATTCGGCTGCGTTGTTGGAGTCCGTATACATTATCTGGAGTACGTATTGAACCGTATCTCCGGTTGGGGACGTCAAAACGACGCCAGCCCCCAGACCAGCCAACATTTTGGAGCCGTCGAAGTGCATTATCCAATTGGAATATGCGCCATACTCTTTAGGCAATCCGGCCCGTCGCGTCGCGGTTGTTTATAATGTCGTTAAGAGGTACTTCGGAGGCTACTGTTATCGAACACTCTTGAAAGTAGTGTCGCAGCTTCCGAGATGCCATGAACACCGCGTAGGCTATGTTTTGATAATGCGGGTACCGTGACTTGCATGGAGTTAGGACAGTGGACACGTACTAAAGTGGTTTTTGAAGGGGAAACTTGTGTCTGTCCGTTTCTCGTTCGACAACAAGCACTGCGCTCACAACTTGATGAGTTGCCGTGATATATAATAGCATTGGTTCGCCCATGTTGGGCGCAGCCAGGACCGTGTTTGTTGCCAATATGGCTTTTATTTCTTCGAGTCCGGCCGTGGCGGCATCTGTCCACTCAAAGTGTTCGGTGCGTCGGAGGAGGCGATAAAGAGGTAATGCCTTTTCTCCTAAACGGGAGATAAAGCGGCTCAGAGCCGCCACGCATCCCGTCAATTTTTGTATTTGTTTGAGGTCCTTTGGGATATCCAATTGTGACAGAGCTCGGATCTTGGCTGGGTTTGCTTCAATTCCTCTACCGGATACAATGAAGCCCAAGAGCTTTCCGGCTGGTACGCCGAAAACGCATTTTTCCAGGTTAAGCTTAATGTCATATGTTCGGAGATTATCGAACGTGGGCCTCAAATCGTCTACTAGAGTTTCGACGTGCTTGGTTTTGACGACCACATCGTCCACGTATGCCTCCACTGTTTTGCCGATCTGGTTTGCCAGACATGTCTGAATCATGCGCTGATATGTTGCACCAGCGTTTTTGAGCCCAAAGGGGATTGTGTTGAAGCAGAATGGGCCGTATGGGGTGATGAATGCCGTTGTGGCCTGGTCGGGCTCTGCCATCTTAATTTGGTGGTAGCCTGAGTATGCGTCGAGGAAACACAATGAATCGTGTCCTGCGGTAGCGTCAATAATTTGATCGATGCGGGGGAGTGGGAAGGGATCCTTTGGGCAAGCCTTGTTGAGGTCCTTCAAATCAACGCGTAGGCGCCAGGATTTGTCCTTCTTTGGTACCATCACCAGGTTTGCTAGCCAGCCCGGATGTTTTATATCTCTGATGAATCCGGCCTCCAATAATTTGGCTAGCTCCTCTCCCATGGCCTGTCTCTTGGGTTCGGAGAAACGCCGAAGAGCCTGTTTGACTGGCTTGAACATCAGGGTTTAATTGTGCCCCGATGGAGGCCGTTTTTGTAGGGTCCGTTGGATGGACTTGGAATTTGGCTATTTCGTCCGTTGGTTTGAAGGAGGTGGACTTGGATCTCTTATCGAGTATCACATCGTCCCTATTCACCATGGAGCGCAGCGCAGTGATTTCCTCGGCCGCTAGGGCTTCGGATAGTGCCTCAAGGGCCAGTGCGGCTGTCTTATTTTCGGTGCGGAGTGCTATTTCCGGGTCACTAGCAAGAGTGATGATTCCATTGGGCCCGGGCATTTTGAGCTTCATGTACCCGTAATGGGGTATAGCTTGAAAAATTGTGAATGCCTCTCGCCCTAATAGAGCGTGATATCCGCTGCTGAACGGGGCCACTTGGAACGTGACCTCCTCGGACTTGTAATTATCCGGCGTGCTGAACACCACATCCAGTGTGATTTTTCCCGTACAGTATGCTTCCCGACTGGGGATTATTCCTCTAAAGGTTGTGCTGCTTCGCTCAATGCGGCTCCAGTCTATTTCCATTTTTCGGAGGGTTTCCTCGTAAATGAGGTTCAATCCGCTGCCACCGTCCATGAGTGCCTTGGTGAGGCGAAACCGTCCACTATTGGACTAAGGACCAATGCGGCTGGTGCTCGGGCTGTTCGGAATTTAGGTTCGTCACTGGCATTAAAGGTAATAGCCGTGTCACTCCATGGGTTTATTGTTGCTACTTGGTAGACTTCGGCAAGGCTGCGGAGTGTTCGTTTCCGCATATTATTTGATGCGAAAGTCTCAAAGACTGTTAATACCGTACTGGTATCCTTGGGCTCGTGCTCTCGAGTTAGAAGCTCTTCGCCACTTTTGGCCACCTGCCGTAGTATCCAACATGCTCTAAGGCTAAGAGTTGGAGTGGCGCCCTCTGTACTATGAATTTTGCAGGGTCCATTGAGCCATCCCTCCAGTACGGTTCCATGCCCTATAGAGGGTTTTTGCTTTTTGGTCTTTAACCCAGGTGCCTGGCGATGATGCACCCTTTTATTTTGGACTTTGGTTGTATTCAGGGCCGGATTGTCCCAAAAATTGATTTCGGTTTTCCAGGCGCTTTCCATCTAACTGTACTTTCGTACTATGGACGCCAAGTCAGCGAAGCGGGTAGTTTCACGATGACTTACGGCGTTGAGGATTCCCTTGTCCGTGCAATTATTGCAGAAGTATGAAATTGCGTCCTCCTCACGGCAATCCTTTATCCTGTTCATGACCAGCAGGAATCTGGCCCAGTAATGTTGTACTGTTTCTGAGGGCTCTTGCCGGATTTGGGATAGATCTCTTATGTTTGGGTGGGCGGGTGGAATTAAATTCGGAATCCCGTCCAATCTAAGACTCAAGGGCCAAGAAGTTTCCAAGCTTGGAAGCTTGGGTTCCTGTATGTTATCCAATGAATCTAGCCCGCTGCCTGACTTTAGGTTCAGGGCTTGAGTGACGTCCTCCCCTCCGCGGGAATCCGGCATGGAGGGATCGGGAATCCGGACATAGCTAGTCCTTAAAATAGAGGAAGGGTCGCCATATTGTTCCTCAACCACGACAACGTGGTGGGTAACCTGGGGAGAGTTGATCTCTCTCAGATCGGGTTTAGGCCCAATCTGATCGTTGTCTGTAGCGACTCCCAGGATGGTGATGCGATCCAAGAGCTCGTTTAAGGAAGAGTGCTCCATCGGATCTAACTGCTCGGCGAGTTCCAAGCTAATGTGAAGATTGCTTTCGATGACCCGAGAAGTCATCGTCAGCGCGGTGGCCGGACAGGCGGTCATAAGGAAACCGCCTAGCCGGAGAGTTTGGCCGATAGTCAAAGCTCCTTTAGCAACAGTGCCGTCTTTAAAGACGGGATGAGGCATCCTTCCTGATGGCGATGGCACAGAGGGACTCTCAATGAAAGCACCAATGTTGGTGTCAAAACCGGCAGATCTCGGGTAGGGGGTCCCAAACTGTGCGTCCAGGCGGATGGTAACAGGAGACAAGGGACACGATGTTTTTACCCAGGTTCGGGCCCTCTCGATGGAGGTAAAACCCTACTCCTGCTTGATTAATATTTATGATATGGGTAGTACAAGAGTAGATCTACCACGAGATCAGAGAGGCTAAACCCTAGAAGCTAGCCTATGGTATGATTGTTGTTCGTCCTACGGACTAAAACCCTCCGGTTTATATAGGCACCAAAGAGGGTTAGGGTTACACAGAGTCGGTTACAATGGTAGGAGATCTACATATCCGTATCGCCAAGCTTGCCTTCCACGCCAAGGAAAGTCCCATCCGGACACGGGACGAAGTCCTCAATCTTGTATCTTCATAGTCCAGGAGTCCGGCCAACGGTGATAGTTTGGCTATCCGGACACCCCCTAATCCAGGACTCCCTCAGTAGCAGTCGTTGGCTTCAGCCCCCACACATATAATGCGGGGGTGTTCGTGAAAATATGCATAGTCACACTTGATCCAACGTCTTGGTCCATTAAGGAGGTGATCGCACGTCGAACTAGGCAACCGGACTATATAGCTTTAACACTTCACTTAGCCATATGAGTTTGACGGTGGGGCTACTATGTAGCCCCTTGTACCTTTGCGTGCATCCGAATCCGAGCATGTGTGTACATGACCGGTAAACGGTCCTTCGTTAATGCGGAGGAACCCTAAAGGTTCCGATGAGTCTTCGAGTGGTTGAACAGTCTCTCGCTATATCATGACATTCAGTTTTCGGCTTTCTCTACTGAGGTGCTCGTTCGGAATAAGCAGCGCACAATCATAGTAGTTCTCCTTTGGCCGCCTTAGCCGATAAGAACGGAACGTAAGGCGGCAAACCCAGGAGCCGGGCAATCCCAACATTTGACCAAAGACATGATTCGGAGCTGATGCATATAAGGCCAAACTCGTGACGCCGAACACTCCCGAAGGTATTCGGACTTTATAACATATAGTGGGATGAGTAACACCCTTTATTATGAACCCTATATTCCCAGGTACGTGCATTAGTCTGTCGTGGCGAAATGCCAATAACGGCAGCATCCTCTGTGGGTGTAGTACCCATGGGATGTGTAAGCAACAAGGGACAATAAAGAAGGTTTACACAGGGGCTTAATCTAAAGAGAAACCTTTGAGCGGGGCCCTGCTGCACGTCTGCGCCTTTGTCCCCATTGTGTCGTGTCCTGGGAGGGTGTTGCACGAATGGTGTCTGTAAAAAGAAAAAAACTCATGTAGAGGAGTATGACGTAAACGTGTGAAAAGTTGGCTATCACTAATGGATAGTAAAAGTGTAAGACATTGGCCTTTTAATAAGGTCAGGCCGTGGGATTTATTAATTATCTGTAGCCCCTGGTGTCCTCTATGGGATTACATGTGTGGTGCCTAGATCAGGTTGATCTAAGCTGCCGGACTCGTCTAACTGTGTCCGTGGTCTTAACGACCAATCATGCTTTCTGGTATTAGAGGCTGCTTAGAGTCCGGCTGCTGGAGCTGTCGCGTATTCCTCCGCGCGTAAGGAACGCTCTGTGTTTCCATTAACGGTGATGACGCCACGTGGAACGGGCATCTTGAGTTTAAGGTAGGCATAGTTTGGTACTGCATTGAAGCGGGCGAAGGCCATTCTCCCAAGCAATGCATGATAGCCGCTTTGGAGGGGGGCGATGGTGAAGAGTAGTTCTTCGCTTCTGGAGTTGCATGGGGAACCGAATGTTACCTCCAGTACGAGGGAGCCCCTGCAGTGGGCTTCGACGCCTGGTATCACCCCTTCAAAGGTGGTGTTACTTTGGCTGATTCTGGATGGGTCTATCCCCATCCTGCGGACAGTGTCCTGGTATATTAGATTAAGACTACTGCCGCCGTCCATGAGGACATGAGTGAGATGGTATCCGTTGATTATTAGGTCGAGCACCAAGGCAGCTGACCCTCCGTGCCGAATACTAGTCGGGTAGTCCATTTGATCGAAAGTGATCGGGCAGGCCGACCAGTGGTTAAGTTTGGGCTCTATAGCGTATGTGTCTTTGAGCGCGCATTCGTGCCTTCTCGTGGGTATGTGAGTCGCGTGGATCATGTTTACTGTTTTTACCTCTGGTGGGAATTTTTTCTGTCCGCCAGTGTTCGGCTGGCAAGGCTCATCCTCGTCTTCACTTGGTGTTTCCCTTCTCTTGTGTTCGGCATTTAATTTGCCGGCCTGCTTGAAGACCCATCATTCTCTGTGAGTGTGGTTCGCAGGTTTTTCGGGGGTGCCATGAATTTGGCAAAGTCTGTCCAGGACTTTGTTCAGGCCGGACGGTCCCTCTTTGCTGCCTTTAAATGGCTTCTTTTGTTGACTGGGTCGAGAGCCCCTGAATCTGGCGTTGACCGTTGTGTTGTCCGGACTTTGTTCCTTGTTTTGACGTTTGTTTTTATTGCACCGTGGCTTCCCGTTGCCATCCCTGATTTCGGATGTACTTGGGTCGCTGGTGCCTTTACAGGCCAACCAGCTATCTTCGCCTGCGCAAAAGCGGGTCATAAGGCTTGTTAAGGCTGCCATTGTCCTCGGCTTTTCTTGGCCGAGGTGTCTCGCGAGCCACTCGTCCCGGAAGCTGTGTTTGAAGGCCGCTAAGGCTTCGGCGTCCGGACAATTGACAATTTGATTCTTCTTAGTGAGGAATCTGTTCCAAAGCTTGAAGGCGGACTCTCCAGGCTGTTGAATTATGTGGCTTATATCGTCCGCGTCCGGAGGCCGGACGTAGGTCCCTTGAAAATTGGCCCTGAAAGCATCCTCGAGTTCCTCCCAACTTCCGTTTGAATTATCGGGGAGGCTTTTCAACCAGTGTCGAGCTGGTCCCTTTAACTTGAGGGGAAGGTATTTCATGGCGTGGAGGTCGTCCCCACGAGCCATGTGGATATGCAGGATAAAATCCTCAATCCAGACCCCGGGGTCTGTCGTTCCATCATATGCCTCTATGTTCACAGGTTTAAAACCCTATGGAAATTCGTGGTCCAACACCTCTTCGCTGAAGCACAGGGGGTGAGCAGCCCCTCTGTATCTGGACGTGTTGTGGTATGCCGTCGGCTGTTGTTGTGTCCGGTACTGATTCCGAACTAGTATCTGGTCGGTCTGATCGTTTTGGTGACCATAGTCCTGCACTGGGGCGTGTCCTTTAGATCCGTAGATGGACCTGGCCGCGCCGGCCTTTTTATCCAGGAGCTCACGTAAATCGTGTGTGGCGTCGGTAGCTGCTCTATTGCGGTTACGAAGTGGTTTGTCCGGCCTCCTGGCCGTATTGTTCTTTGACGGAACGGCCTCATCATCGAATTCTAGCAGCAGCTTGCGTTTTGGATAGCTCTTTGTGTGGCGATCATCGCCGTACTTTTCTTCAGTGTCTAGCACTTTATTCCATCTGCGATTGAGCGTTTCCTGTGCGGCCTTAAGCCTTTGCTTCTGCTTCTTTAGACTTCTCGCAGTGGCCGTAAGCCTTATGTGGAGGTTATCTCGTTCCAAGCGTGTTTCCGGGATGATGAATGCATCGTCATCCAGACTATGCTCTTGTCCCGGGGCGGTTTGATGAGTTCGTCCCTCGGGATCATTGTGATCGGGCGTCTACTCCGAGCTGTGTTCGGCGTGACCTGGCTCATCCTGCTCCATTGCTGGGTCCATATGGTTGGAGTTGACTGGGGTGTCGATTTTTCTAGCGTTGTTATCGCTATTTTTACTGTTGCTGGACTTGGAGCGGCGTTTGCGCCGTTGTTTTGGCTTTTGTCCGGGGGTTTTATCCTCCGGTTTGTCGCTGTCGTCCTCCTTAGGCGTATCCACCATGTATATATCGTATGATGAGGTGTCAGTCCAGTGCCCCGTTGGTTCTGAATCGTCTCCTGCGCCGCCATCCATACCGTGAGTATCATCGGAGTCGAAGTCAAGCATGTATGATACATCATCGATAGTGGCTATGAAGTGGGTGGTGGGTGGGCAACGAATTTCTTCGTCGCCTTCTTCCCCCTTGAGCCAGACATAGTTGGCCAAGAGTCTCCTGACAAAGAGAGAGACTTTAATGAGTTTAGTATGTCGCCATAGGGCGAGTACTGGAAGATATCCGCAGCGGTAAACTCCATTATCGGAGCCCATCCAGATTCGGCGGGCTCGGGGGTGCGTGGACTGGAACCTACAGCCGGACACGAGTCCGGGGGTCCGGTGACGCAGGCTTACTTGGGGGTGAAGCCTGTGTTCGGCTCTACCGCCGATTGGTGTGCGGCCTCCAGGGTGGGATCCATCCACCCGTCCTTGGGCGGGCAATCTGCCTCGGATTTAAGTCCGGGGCTCCTGTAGGGGTGATATCCCGAGCATTGTCCGATAGCAGGTCTAAGCCGTGCTCATCGTGACTGTCCGGTGCTCCTGGCTCAGGCCCGAATCCGTTGAAGATCAAGTCTCCGAGGATATCGGTTGTGTAGTTCAGGTTTCTGAACCTGACCTGGTGGCCAGGGGCTTGGCTGTCGATCTGCTCCAGATGGCCAAGCGAATTGGCCCGCAGTGTGAAGCCGCCGAAGACGAAGATCTGTCCGGGGAGAAAACTCTCACCCTGGACCGTGTTGTTGATGATTGAAGGATCCATCAAGCCTTGCAACAACGACACAGAGGAACTCTCAGTGAAAGCACCAATGTCGGTGTGAAAACCGGCGGATCTCGGGTAGGGGGTCCCGATCTATGCGTCTAAGGCTAATGGTAATAGGAGGCAAGGGACACGATGTTTTACCCAAGTTCGGGCCCTCTTGATGGAGGTAAAACCCTACTTCCTTCTTGATTGATATTGATGATATGGGTGTTACAAGAGTTGATCTACCACGAGATCGTAGAGGCTAAACCCTAGAAGCTAGCCTATGATGATTATGATTCTGTCTCTAACGACTAAACCCTCTGGTTTATATAGACATCGGAGGGGGATAGGGTTTACATGGAGTCGGTTACAAAGAAGGAAATATAATATCCGGATCGCCAAGCTTGTCTTCCACGCAAAGGAGAGTCCCATCCGGACACGGGACGAAGTCTTGAGTCTTGTATCTTCACGGTCCAACAGTCCGGCCAAAGTATATAGTCCGGCTGTCCGGATACCCCCTAATCCAGGACTCTAGCCCTAGGGTTAGAACACTACTTACGATCTCAAGGTAGATCAAGCTTGTACTCGATACATATCCCTCAATATAAACAAGAGCATGACGTAGGGTTTTGCCTCCATCAAGAGGGCCCGAACCTAGGTAAACATCGTCTCCTCTGTCCCTGTTACCATCGATCCGAGACCCACAGCTCGGGACCCCTGTCAGGGGAATGATTCTGAGCTACGGGAAATCCTCCAAAACCTTGGTTCGAACTCTTGGTACTTGGCTCAGGACTACGAGGCTACGAGCTAGGCGTGAGGCATGACAAAAACACAGTGTGCTACCTAGGTATGGGCCACCGTGCGGTGTAAAACCCTACTCCTGCTTGGTGGAATTGCTTGTGGACAGTGCTCTTGGAGCTACAAGATGAGCCGGAGCTCTTGGGGGTCAACAATGGCGCAATGACTCAATCCTTTGCTACGGTGGCTGCTCTGCCCCTTTTATAGGTGCCTGGGGCCTCTTCCCCGAAAATATGAGCAGAAAAGGGCTACCACAGGGCGGCAATTTTGAAAGGGGACATAAGTCGGTGCTTATCCTGACAAAAAGCGGTCTTCACCTGCTGAAGGTGCTATCCATGATGCGCATGGGCTCCACAATGACCTCCGTCCTGCCGCGTCACTGTCCTGATCTTCTTTCACCAAAGCGGAAGGCTTTGGGACTTGCTTTGGGGGCAGGCAGACGCAACTGGTCCCTTAGCACCAAAAGGAAAACTACCCCGGCCGCACAGGCTGGCGCCTACCACAACCACGTCACCCCATGTAATGGGCACGCAACCCGTGCTGCATGGACTCCTTGTGAGACCCTTGCTGTGGTGGTGGTTCTGATGAAGTCCTTCGTCGGGAAGCCCCTCGTGGGGCAAGGCCCTCACAAGGCTGCTGGCTTCACGGCGCCTGCTGGTGGGTGCTACCTCTTGAGCTTGCGTTGGTTTTTACCTTGAAGAGGAAAGGGTGATGCAACAAAGTAGAGTAAGTATTTCCCTTAGTTTGAGAACCAAGGTATCAATCCAGTAGGAGACAACGCACAAATCACCGAATACCTGCAAAATCAATCAAACAAACATAAACCCAAAACGATAAAGGGGTTGTCAATCCCTTCACGGTTACTTGCAAAAGTGAGATCTGATAGAGATAGATAAATGGTAAAATAAATACTTTTGGTATTTTTGGTTTATAGATCGGAAAGTTAAATATTGCAAAATAGTAGATCGGAAACTTATATGATGGAAAAGAGAACTTATATGATGGAAAAGAGACCCGGGGGCCATAGGTTTCACTAGTGGCTTCTCTCAAGATAGCAAATAATACGGTGGGTGAACAAATTACTGCCGAGCAATTGATAGATGAGCGCATAATTATGATGATATCTAAGGCAATCATCATGAACATAAGCATCACCTCCGTGTCAAGTAGACCGACTCCTGCCTGCATCTACTACTATTACTCCACACATCGACCGCTATCCAGCATGCATCTAGAGTATTAAGTTCATAAAGAACGGAGTAACGCATTAAGTAAGATGACATGATGTAGAAGAATTAACTCAAGCAATATGATGAAAACCCCATCTTTTTATCCTCGATGGCAACAATACAATACGTGCCTTGCTGCCCCTACTGTCACTTGGAAAGGACACTGCAAGATTGAACCCAAAGCTAAGCACTTATCCCACAAGAAAAACAAATCTAGTAAGCCAAACTAAACCAATAATTCAAAGAGACTTGCAAAGATATCAAATCATGCATATAAGAATTCAGAGAATATTCAAATAATATTCATAGATAATCTGATCATAAATCCACAATTCATCGGACCTCGGCAAACACACCGCAAAAGTGTATTAGATCAAATAGATCTCCAAGAACATTGAGGAGAACATGGTATTGAAAATCAAAGAGAGAGAAGAAGCCATCTAGCTACTAGCTATGGACCCGTAGGTCTGTGGTAAACTACCCACGCTTCATCTGAAGGGCAATGGTGTTGATGTACAAGCCCTCCATGATCGAATCCCCTCCGACAGGACGCCGGAAAAGGTCCCTAGATGGGATCTCATGGGTACAGAAGGTTGCGGCGCTGGAAAAGTGTTTTCGTGGCTCCCCCTGATGGTTTTGGGGTATAAGAGTATATATGGGCGAAAGAATTAGGTTACGAGACCCACGAGGGGCCCACGAGACAGGGGAAACGCCCTACCCTCCTGGGCGCGCCCTCCACCCTTGTGGCCGCCTCGTGTCTCCTCCGACTTCATCTCCAAGTCTTTTGGTTTGCTTCTGGTCCAAGAAAGATCATCGCGAAAGTTTTATTCCGTTTGGACTCTGTTTGGTATTCCTTTTCTGCAAAACTCAAAAACAGGCAAAAACAGAAACTGGCACAGGGCTCTAGGTTAATAAGTTAGTCCCAAAAATAATATAAAATAGCATATTAATGCGTATAAAACATGCAAAACAGATAATATAATAGCATGTAAGAATAAAAAATTATAGATACGTTGGAGACGTATCAAGCATCCCCAAGCTTAATTCCTGCTTGTCCTGGAGTAGGTAAACGATAAAAACAGAATTTTTGATGAGGAATGCTACCCAACATATTTATCAATGTAATCTTTTTTATTGTGGCATGAATGTTCAGATACATAAGATTCAAAACAAAAGTTTAATGTTGACATAAAAACAATAATACTTCAAGCATACTAATAAAGCAATCATGTCTTCTCAAAATAACATGGCCAAAGAAAGCTATCCCTAGAAAATCATATAGTCTGGCTATGTTCCATCTTCATCACACAAAATATTTAAATCATGCACAACCCTGATGACAAGCCAAGCAATTGTTTCATACTTTTGATGTTCTCAAACTTTTTCAACTTTCATGCAATACATGAGTGTGAGCCATGGATATAGCACTATGGTGGAAGAGAATATGGTAGTTGTGGAGAAGACAAAAAGAGAGATATTCTCACATCAACTAGGCGTATCAACGGGCTATGGAGATGCCCAGTAATAGATAGCAATGTGAGTGAGTAGGGATTGCCATGCAATAGATGCACTAGAGCTATAAGTGTATGAAAGCTCAAAAAGAAACTAAGTGGGTGTGCATCCAACTCGCTTGCTCACCAAGACCTAGGGCAATTTGAGGAAGCCCATCATTGGAATATACAAACCAAGTTCTATAATGAAAAATTCCCACTAGTATAAGAAAGTGATATCATAGGAGACTCTCTATCATGAAGATCATGGTGCTACTTTGAAGCACAAGTGTGGAAAAAGGATAGTAACATTGCCCCTTCTCTCTTTTTCTCTCATTTACTTTTTCTTTATTTTTTGGGCCTTTCTCATTTTTTGGCCTCTTTTTTTTCTTTTTTTCTTTTTCATCCGGAGTCTCATCCCGACTTGTGGGGGAATCATAGCCTCCATCATCCTTTCCTCACATGGTAAAATGCTCTAATAATGAAGATTATCACACTTTTATTTACTTACAACTTCAGAATTACAACTCCATATTTAGAACAAAATATGGCTCTATATGAATGCCTCCGGCGGTGTAACGGGATGTACAATGAATCAAGAGCGAAATGTATGAAAGAATTATGAAAGGTGGCTTTGCCACAAATACGATGTCAACTACATGATCATGCAAAGCAATATGACAATGATGAAGTGTGTCATAATAAACGAAACGATGGAAAGTTGCATGGCAATATATCTTGGAATGGCTATGAAAAGGCCATAATAGGTAGGTATGGTGGCTGTTTTGGGGAAGGTATATGGTGGATGTCTGGTACCGGCGAAAGTTGCGCGACACAAGAGAGGCCAGCAATGGTGGAAGGGTGTGAGTGCGTATAATCCATGGACTCAACATTAGTCATAAAGAACTCACATACTTGTTGCAAAAATATAGTAGCTATCGAAATGAATTACTATGCGCATGCTCCTAGGGGGATAGCTAGATTGGTAGGAAAAGACCATCGCTCGTCCCCGATTGCCACTCAAAAAGAAGACAATCAAAAAATAAATCATGCTCCGACTTCATCACACAACGGTTCACCATACGTGCATGCTACGAGAATCACAAACTTTAACATA
The DNA here is from genome assembly GCF_018294505.1 of Triticum aestivum. Lineage (NCBI taxonomy): Eukaryota > Viridiplantae > Streptophyta > Magnoliopsida > Poales > Poaceae > Triticum > Triticum aestivum. Next base: position 220,031,028 of record NC_057813.1, on the reverse strand, counting down.
AGTATCTCTCAAATTCACAACTACTCACTAGCATGGCTCTAATATCACCATCTTCATATCTCAAAACAATCATGAAGAATCAAACTTCTCATAGTATTCGATGCACTTTATATGAAAGTTTTTATTATATCCTTCTTGGATGCCTATCATATTAGGACTAAATTTATAACCAAAGAAACTTACCACGCTTTCCTAAAGACTCTCAAAATAATATAAGTGAAGCATGAGACTTCATCAATATCTATAAAATAAAACCACCGTCGTGCTCTAAAAAGATATAAGTGAAGCACTAGAGCAAAATTGCCTAGCTCAAAAGATATATGTGAAGCACATAGAGTAATCTAATAAATCACGATTCATGCGTGTCTCTCTCGAAATGTGTGTACAACAAGGATGATTGTGGCAAACTAAAAAGCAAAGACTCAAATCATACAAGACGCTCCAAGCAAAAGACATATCATGTGGTGATTAAAAATATAGCCTCTAGTAAAGTTACCGATAGACGAAGACGAAAGAGGGGTTGCTTTCCGGGGCATCCCCAAGCTTAGACTCTTGGTTGTCCTTGAATATTACCTTGGGGTGCCTTGGGCATCCCAAGCTTAGGCTCTTGCCACTCCTTACTCCATAGTCCATCAAATCCTTACCCAAAACTTGAAAACTTCACAACACAAAACTCAACAGAAAATCTCATAAGCTCCGTTAGTATAAGAAAATAAATCACCACTTTAAGGTATTGTTGAAAACTCATTCTTTATTTATACTAGTAGAGTGCCCATGCGTTGCCACGGGCTCTTGACATATGACACGTATAAACAATATAACACAAACATAATAATTTAAGAAATTCAGCCGTCTTTGCAATGTAGAATGATAACAAGAAGTAAAATAATGACATGTCCATGAAAAACTGAGCGATATTTGATCTTAAAATGTAGTACCAAGATATCAATATCTAGATGATGCGCTTAAGAATTTCTTGCACAATATCAGGAAAGTTGCCTTTATCTTCATTACCCCGATGTTTCAGCAAGTATAATAAAAATTTCTTCCTCATCTCGTACCCATCCTGCACAAACAATTATGTCCTTAGTATGAAACTTTCACGCAGAATGTTTTACGTCATCAATAAACAATACGCACCGTGCAAACTGGCTTGACCAATTCTTTACCGTTCCACCACAACATAAAATGAAAAACAAAATAGCCAGACACATTCCCGCAATTTATTATATTAATAATATAAATAATATAGTGATTAGAAAAATAAATATTTTTATTATGAATTCATTACCCGTGTATACTCATAGGAACACAAAGTGGAAATAAATGTTGCCATTTAGATATATCATAATTCCAACCAGGCATCTTGATTTCAAGTGCTTCTTTAAAATCCCTTGCAAAACTTTTTAATTTCAGTGAATGCCTCAAATTTTTATCCTGTGTCGATTGTGATGTTTGAATAGGGTCCATAATATGTAGACGATGTGCCTCTTCGTCGATGACATACAATATGTATTGGCCAATGGATGCATAGGGAAGATAAATCTACAAGTGGAGGTATTAGATACAACAATAAACCATGATAACAAAACGGAAAAAACTTTACTTACCATGTTGCACGATGAGATGTTGTTATCCATCCTAGGCCAGCTATCCAATAATGATGACAACTTCTTAATAGTCTCCTTATCACAAAACTTCTGACCTTGTGTTGACTCTAGCATCATGGAATACGTAAAAATATATAATTGCTTCAACATGGTGATACTAATGGCACATAGAATGAAGAGTAACGATAACTTACACAAAACCTTAGATACATGTAGTGTATAGGAGGGTCTGTGAACAATACAACCTCATCACATGCCAGTATACGCACGGCAGTGTTGAAGCAATCATTGTCCATAGGTTGATCCTTGTTAAGTATGCACTGAAGTTTCTTAAGGCTTAAGCCCATTTGATCAGGTGTCGAGATAAGGACCCATTCATCCCTAACAATTGGATGGTAAGAAGAATGATAATAAACATGAGCACAATATTAATGGGAACACATGATACTTACTCCAACAACCCCGCATCATCGACCTTCATTATGTAGTTGCAGAGGCCAGCAAGTAACTCATGTTGGTCTGTGGGCATGAAAGTTACTGGGGCAGAACATTTGTCTTTCACTACGTCATGTGGATTATCCAGGATCTCGACATCAGAATTAGCTAAACTTTCTTCATCGTCAGGTTGATGGTATATGGGACATCCTTTTAGCTTATTAAGCTCTCAATCAAGCAAAATGATAATTAATTTTCGTCGAAAGTGTTTCATATCCTCCTAAAAAATAACAGAAATTGAAATAATATTTCTGAGATAAAAAAAATCAGATAATGTAAAAAACATGAAATACCTGGGTGAACTGGTCAGATAGTGCATTTGATGTCCAATATTCCATATAATTTAGCATAAATAGTCCACATGACACGCTATAATATATTGAAATAATGCTTTAGAAGTTTACTCAGATAATTATAATAAAGAAACCATTGTAACAAGTGTTTACCCATCAGTTTGTATTGCTTCTTGAAACTGCTCTACGACGGTCCATTTTGTAGCGTTGAGATCAGGCCACCTATGATCTTTGTTAAACTCCAGACTATGCTCTGCAAACTTTAGACGCTTCTCGAGTCCTATTAACTAATTTTTTATATGTGATAAGTATTAGGTATTAAGGCAAACAAAACAACGTTTAAGATGAGCAAAAACAATAGATAGTTACCGTAGTAGCAAGGTCATTGCGTTTCATCCGAGAACCAAGTGAGTCCAATACTTGAATCTCACGTTTTTTGGAATTGGCGACTGCTAGATACCAATGGTAGCCCGACATATTAATCGAAATAAATAACTGGTGCAAAAATCATACTGGTCAGAGTGAGCATTAGATATTAATATTAAAGGGATGGCTATAGAGACGACACTAACCATATCTTTATCCAGATAAGAATTAACATGATGTACGATGTGACGATATTTTGATGGATCTATGTCTTTTTCACCATCTTTTTTTATTTGGCCAGATACAAACGTGCTAATAATGTGCACTTTTTCACCTGCCCTGTCTCGTAGATGGTCATGATCAAGCATGCAATATATGTAAGCATTTATCACCTGCAATCAACGTTTCAATTAAATTAACATTTTACGCTATTAAATTTTGTTCATACTATAAATTCAAAGTTTATAAAATTGGTCTTACACCATCATGTAAGAACATATCATCTTTCAAAAGGCATTCTAAATCATCTGTTGATAACCAGGCATCTCCAATGTCCACGAATTTGGTTTTCTTGGGGGCAGACATGATTAATTCGATGAGTGTAATATCTCTAGGGGTACAAACATAGTCTGTAGACATAATACAAATGTGAGTCTAGTTAGTTTCCAAAGTGAGCAGATTTAGCTGACTACAATAGGCAATCTCACAAAGAAAATATTGATGATAAATTTTTAAAAAATACCTTGTGGGATAATATTTAGATTGGCATCCTTTTTTGGTTTGTTATGATATATCACCGCTTCAACATTATTATTTTGTAAAAATGTAGATGAATTTTGGTCCCCTTTCAACGACGTCCCGACTGAGCTATCAACGGATTTTTTCTATGCATCTCCAAAGTTCATATACATGTCTCCTAATTTCCGAAAGAACAAATAAATTAAAAAATAGACCTTTCGTAATATCATCTATAATATAAATGTATAGGAAGGTTAGTCATATGCACCTCTTCTCGTGGTGATTCAGTGCGGTCTGTCATCGTTACATCAGTGAGTATGTTTGAACCCATCATTTTATATATATACTGAAATATAAATAACTAAATGTCATAACACAACTAATTTATCCGAAATAAAAAAATACATTTAATTATATTACAATATCTAGATGCTTAAATCATTTTACTAACACAACTATTTTCAATGTAATAAAATAATCTTTTCATTATATTATTAAAATGTTCTACTAAAATCAATTTAGTAACACAACTATTTTCTCTATAATGTTCATGGAAACATAAGTATTCATCTGAAATTGCTTAAATGTTTTTAAATTATTTTTATAGGCTATGCAAAATTGTCCAACAAAATTTAAAAAATGCAAACAAACTAGAAATAACAAAGTATATTTGTTTTTAATCTGATTTTTTTGTTGATACCCTCAGTTTAACATTTTTATCCAAAAATGCAAACAAACCAGAAATAACAAAGCACAAAATTTTATATTTTTATCAACCATGTTTAATGTATATATCCCATCCTTTTTTTTGGGAAATGTGTAAACTATAAATATATATGTAAACTCTTAATAACAACTACAACTGGACAAATGGGCCGGTCCGGAACGGCACGGCCAGGGCAGGCTTAAACGCGCCAAACTAATTACTTATATAGGACATGAAAAATTAGCCAAAAAAATTACAGAAACTTGCAAACAAAACTTCTACAACAAAGTATTATAATTTTTTCCTATCTCTTTTATTGTCATACAATTAGTATTCAGAATTATTTTTATTAATCATATTTAATAACATATATATATATATTATTTTATATGAGTTTCCTATACATTTAATATATAAGATTTCTTTTAATAAATTAGTACAAATGTCAGGATAGCATTTCTAACGTCGAGCACAATTTGCACGTAAGCATAAAATTAGATATCCAGCACGGCAAAAAACAGGCAAATGGTAAATAGGATTACAATATAAATGGTAAAATGGGCCACCCTAAAAAATTCCTATAAAAGAAATTACCTTTATTATGACATTATTTTCGAGGGAACAATTGTTACCATGTAAAATGGGCCGGCCAGACACGTAACGGCCCGGCCAGGATCACACGGGCCAGGCACACGTGCTGGCCTCACCGGCCCAGCCAAGCCCAAGCTGGATCACAACCTGACCCGACAACCCACAAGACAGGCTACAAAACCCTAGCCGTCTGCCCTCCCCCGCCGCATTGCAACCCTAGCCACACTCAGTTATCCCCTCCACCAACTCACTTCCACACCTACTTTCCTTTCTACTTCTACCCTCCGCCGCCGCATCCCAAGCCTCGACTCCTCCCATCCCCCGCAGCAACGCCGACTGCATCCACCAGCCGCGCAACTCCGACCGCCAGCCGCCGCGCAACTCCGACCGCCAGCCGCCGCACAACTCCGACGGCCAGCCGGGAGACTAAGGCCGCCGAGCGACGGATCTGTCCCATGCGCCGCCGCCGTCCCACCGGATCTATCCCATGCACGTTGAGAGTGTCAACAACTACTTTCCTATCCACTTCTCCCCTCCCCCGCCGCATCCCAACCCTCGACTTCTCCCCTCCCCCGCAGCAACGCCGCCTGCATCGGCCAACCGGCTGCCGCACAACTTCGACCGCCGACGGATCTGTCACACAAACACCTAACCACTCTCCTTCCCCTACCTCACTCCACTCCTGCCGCTCTTGACCCAACAGCGGCGGCATCCTCTCCACTCTCCTTCCCCTCACCCACTGTACTGTCTGTGCTCTTGCCCCCACGGCGGTGATGTCTACTACACAATCTTCTTCTTATAGACGTTGCCGGGCCTGCAAGTGCACAGGTTTGTAGGACAGTAGCAAATTTCTCTCAAGTGGATGACCTAAGGTTTATCAATCCGTAGGAGGCGTAGGATGAAGATGGTCTCTCTTAAACAACCCTGCAACCAAATAACAAAGATTCTCTTGTGTCCCCAACACACCCAATACAATGGTAAATTGTATAGGTGCACTAGTTCGGCGAAGAGATGGTGATACAAGTGCAATATGGATGGTAGGTAAAGGTTTTTGTAATCTGAAATTATCAAAACAGCAAGGTAACTAATGATAAAAGTGAGCGTAAACGGTATTGCAATGATAGCAAACAAGGCATAGGGTTCATACTTTCACTAGTGCAAGTTCTCTCAACAATAATAACATAGATAGATCATATAACAATCCCTCAACATGCAACAAAGAGTCACTCCAAAGCCACTAATAGCAGAGAACAAACGTAGAGATTATGGTAGGGTAGGAAACCACCTCAAAGTTATTCTTTCGGATCGATCTATTAAAGAGTTCGTACTAGAATAACACCTTAAGACACAAATCAACCAAAACCCTAATGTCACCTAGATACTCCATTGTCACCTCAAGTATCCGTGGGCATGGTTATACGATATGCATCACACAATCTCAGATTCGTCTATTCAACCAACACAAAGTACTTCAAAGAGTGCGCCAAAGTTTCTACCGGAGAGTCAAGAATGTGTGCCAACCCCTATGCATAGGTTCATGGGCGGAACCCGCAAGTTGGTCATCAAAACATACATCAAGTGGCACATGATATCCCATTGTCACCACAAATAAACACGACAAGACATACATCAAGTGTTCTCATAAAAGACTCAATCCGATAAGATAACTTCAAAAGGGAAACTCAATTCATCACAAGAGAGTAGAGGGGGAGAAACATCATAAGATCCAACTACAACAGCAGAGCTCGGGATACATCAAGATCGTGCCATAGAGGGAACACGAGAGAGAACACGAGAGAGAGAGAGAGAGAGAGAGAGAGATCAAACACATAGCTACTGGTACATACCCTCAGCCTCGAGGGTGAACTACTCCCTCCTTGTCATGGAGACCGCTGGGATGATGAAGATGGCCACCGGTGATGGATTGCCCGTCCGGCAGGGTGCTGGAACGGGCTCCCGAGAGGTTTTTGGTGGCTACAGGCTTGCGGCGGCGGAACTCCCGATCTATCTTGATTTCTGATGTTTTTAGGGTACGTAGGTATATATAGGCAAAAGAAGTCGGTCGGGAGGTGCTCGAGGGGTCCACGGGATAGGGGGCCGCGCCCTGTAGGGGGGGGCTATCTCCTAGGCTCCTAGAGGGTCTTCTGACTTGATCTCCAAGCCTCCAGGATGATATTCTTCCAAAAAATCATGATGCCGAAGGTTTCATTCCGTTTGGACTCCGTTTGATATTCCTTTTCTTCGAAATATTGAAACAGGCAATAAAACAGCAATATGGGCTGGGCCTCCGGTTAGTAGGTTAGTCCCAAAAATGATATAAAAGTGTAAAATAAAGCCCATAAACATCCAAAAAGGGGTAATATAATAGCATGGAACAATAAAAAATTATAGATACGTTAGAGACGTATCAAGCATCCCCAAGCTTAATTCCTGCTCGTCCTCGAGTAGGTAAATGATAAAAATAGAATTTTTGATGTGGAATGCTACCTAGCATGATTCTCAATGTAATTTTCTTTATTGTGGCATGAATGTTCAGATCCAAATGATACAAAATAAAAGTTCATATTAACATGAAAATGGTGATACTTCAAGCATACTAATCAAAGTAATCATGTCTTCTCAAAATAACATGGCTAAAGAAAGTTATCCCTACAAAATCATATAGTCTGGCTGTTTCTCTATCTTCATCACACAAAGTATTTAATCATGCACAACCCCCATGACAAGCCAAGCAATTGTTTCATACTTTAATATTCTCAAACTCTTTCAACTTTCACGCAATACATGAGCGTGAGCCATGGACATAGCACTATAAGTGGAATAGAATGGTGGTTGTGGAGAAGACAAAAAGGAGAAGATAGTCTCACATCAACTAGGCGTATCAACGGGCTATGGAGATGCCCATTAATAGATATCAATGTGAGTGAGTAGGGATTGCCATGCAATGGATCCACTAGAGCTATAAATATATGAAAGCTCAACAAAAGAAACTAAGTGGGTGTGCATCCAACTTGCTTGCTCACGGAGACCTAGGGCACTTTTGAGGAAGCCCATCATTGGAATATACAAGCCAAGTTCTATAATGAAAAATTCCCACTAGTATATGAAAGTGACAACATAGGAGACTCTCTATCATGAAGATTATGGTGCTACTTTGAAGCACAAGTGTGGAAAAAGAGATAGTAGCATTGTCCCTTCTCTCTTTTTCTCTCATTTCATTTTTTTCTTCTTTTCTTCTTTTTTTCTTTTTTTTTCTTTGGCTTTTCTTTTTTCTTTTTGGCCTTTCTCTTTTTTTTTTCTCTTTTTTTGTAAAGTCCGAAGTCTCATCCCGACTTGTGGGGGAATCATAGTCTTCGTCATCCTTTCCTCACTAGGACAATGCTCTAATAATGAAGTTCATCACACTTTTATGGATTTACAACTCAAAGCTAGAACAAGATATGACTCTATATGAATGCCTCCGGCGGTGTACCGGGATATGCAATGAATCAAGAGCGACATGTATGAAGATTATGAAGGTGGCCTTGCCACAAATACGATGTCAACTACATGATCATGCAAAGAGCAATATGACAAAAGTAATGCGTGTCATATGAACGGAACGGTGGAAAGTTGCATGGCAATATATCTCGGAATGGCTATGGAAATGCCATAATAGGTAGGTATGGTGGCAGTTTTGAGGAAGGTATATGGTGGGTGTATGGTACCGGTGAAAGTTGTGCGGTACAAGAGAGGCTAGCAATGGTGGAAGGATGAGAGTGCGTATAATCCATGGACTCAACATTAGTCAAAGGAACTCATATACTTGTTGCAAAAATCTAGAAGTCATCAAAAACCAAAGCACTACGCGCATGCTCCTAGGGGGATAGATTGGTAGGAAAAGACCATCGCTCGTCCCCGATCGCCACTCATAAGGAAGACACTCAATAAATAAAATTGTGCTCCAACTTCATCACAAAGCGGTTCACCATACGTGCATGCTACGTGAATCACAACCCTTAACACAAGTATTTTTCATAATCACCTCAACTAGCATGACTTTAATATCACTACCTCCATATCTCAAAACAATTAACAAGCATCAAATTGATCATAGCATCCAATTCACTTTCTATGATAGTTTTTATTATACCCAACTTGGATGCTCATCATTCTAGGACCAACTTTATAACCATAGTAAATACCATGCTGTTCTAAAAGTCTCTCAAAAATATATAAGTGAAGCATGAGAGACTAGCAATTTCTTCAAAATTAAGACACCACCGTGCTCTAAAAGATATAAGTGATGCACTAGAGCAAATGACAAACTACTCCGAAAGATATAAGTGAAGATCAATGAGTAGTCAAATAATTGTGCAACTATGTGAAGCTCTCTAACAATAAAGAATTTCAGATCTTGGTATTGTTTTCAAACAGCAAGCAAAACAAAATAAAATGACATTGCAAGGATAGCACAACTCATGTGAAGAAGCAAAAACTTAGGCTCAACCGATACTAACCGATAGTTGTTGAAGAAGAAAGGTGGGATGCCTAACGGGGCATCCCCAAGTTTAGATGCTTGAGACTTCTTGGAATAATATCTTGGGGTGCCTTGGGCATCCCCAAGCTTGAAATTTTGTGTCTCCTTAATACCTCTCATATCATGGTTTCTCTTTTTATCAAAAGCTTCATTCACACCAAACTCAACAAGAACTCGTGAGATAGGTTAGTATAAACCAATGCAAAACCTTATCATTTTATACTGTAACAAATCACTAAAATTATTATTCAACATTGCATACTAAATGCCTCTGCATATTTAATACTCCTATCCTCAAATAGAATCATTAAACAAGCAAACATATGCAAACAACGCAAACATAACAGCAATCTGTCAAAACAGTACAGTCTGTAAAGAATACAATAGTACCAATACTTCCCTAACTCCAAAAATTATGAACCAAAATTCCCACTGTAGTAAATTTATCAGAGCTCATTATGCAAAAAGTTTCAACATTATATCATTCTCTGACTTTTCTAGAGAATTTTTGCAACAACGGTAAACTTTCTGTTTTCAAACAGCAACATGTATACTAGCAAAATAAGCATGTCAAAGGCTATCCTTGACTTTTTTATTGAAACTAAAGATGCAAAACATTAATCTAAATAACAGAAAGCAAATACTAACAAAAGAAAATGACGCTCCAAGCAAAACACATATCATGTGGTGAATAAAAATATAGCTCCAAGTAAAGTTACCGATGAACGAAGACGAAAGAGGGGTTGCCTTCCGGGGCATCCCCAAGCTTAGGCTCTTGGTTGTCCTTAGTCCATAGTCCATCGAATCTTTACCCAAAACTTGAAAACTTCACAACACAAAACTCAACAGAAAACTTGTAAGCTCCGTTAGTATAAGAAAATAAAACCACCACTTAGGTACTGAAATGAACTCATTCTAAATTCATATTGGTGTAATATATACTGTATTCTAACTTATCTGTGGTTCATACCCTCCGATACTACTCATAGATTCATCAAAATAAGCAAACAACACACGAAAAACAGAATCAGTCAAAAACAGAACAGTCTGTAGTAATCTGTATCAAACGTATACTTCTGGAACTCCAAAAATCCTACCAAATTAGGAAGACCTAAGTAATTTGTGTGCAAATCCATAGCAAAAAGAATCAGATCAGAAGCAGGTTTATGTGAAGTAAAAAAACTAATTTACTGGGTGCAAAAGTTTCTGATTCTCAGCAGGATCAACACAACTATCACCGTAAGCTATCCTAAAGGTCTTACTTGGCACTTTATTGAAACAAAGGATATAAAACATGATTACTACAGTAGCATAATTATGTGGAGACACAAAAACAGTAAGGATAGATATTGGGTAGTCTCCCAACAAGCACTTTTCTTTAATGCCTTTCTAGCTAGGCATGATGATGACAATGATGCTCACATAAAAGATAATAATTGAAACATAATGGGAGCATCATGAAGCGTATGACTAGCACATTTAAGTCTAACCCACTTCCTATGCATAGGGATTTTGTGAGTAAACAACTTATGGGAACAATAATCAACAAGCATAGGAAGGTAAAACAAGCATAAGTTCAAAACTTGAAGCACATAGAGAGGAAACTTGACATTATTGCAATTCCTACAAGCATATATTCCTCCCTCATAATAATTTTCAGTAGCATCATGAATGAATTCAATAATATAACCAGAACCTAAAGCATTCTTTTCATGATCTACTTGCATAGAAAATTTACTACTCTCCACATAAGCAAAATTCTTCTTATTCGGAATAGTGGGAGTATCATAAGAGACTTGAACACTAAAAATTGTTTCCACATTCAAAGAGTAATGTTCAGAAAAAGGATAATCATAATCATGACAAGATTTGTAAATATAATCATCACTACATTTTATAGCATAAGTTTCATCACAATAATCATCATAAGTAGCAACTTCGTTCTCATCATAATCGATTGAAACCTCTCCCAAGATAGTGGAATCACTAAATAAAGTTGACACTCTTCCAAATCCACTTTCGTATTCATCACAATAAAATTCAACATCCTCCAAAATAGTGGGATCACTACTTCCTAAAGTTGACACTCTTCCAAACCCACTTTCATCAATATAATCATCATAGGTAGGAGGCATGCTATCATCAAAATAAATTTTCTCATCAAAGCTTGGGGGACAAAATATATCATATTCATCAAACATAGCTTCCCCAAGCTTGTGGCTTTGCATATTATTAGCATCATGGATATTCAAGGAATTCATACTAACAACATTGCAATCATGCTCATCATACAAAGATTTAGTATCAAACATTCTATAGATTTCTTCTTCTAGCAATTGAGCACAATTTTCCTTTCCATCATACTCACGAAAGATAATAAAAAGACGAAGCGTAAGAGACAAACTTAACTCCATTTTTTTGTAGTTTTCTTTTATAAACTAAACTAGTGATAAAACAAGAAACAAAAAGATTCGATTGCAAGATCTAAAGATATACCTTCAAGCACTCACCTCCCCGGCAACGGCGCCAGAAAAGAGCTTGATGTCTACTACACAACCTTCTTCTTGTAGACGTTGTTGGGCCTGCAAGTGCACAGGTTTGTAGGACAGTAGCAAATTTCCCTCAAGTGGATGACCTAAGGTTTATCAATCCGTAGGAGGCGTAGGATGAAGATGGTCTCTCTTAAACAACCCTGCAACCAAATAACAAAGAGTCTTTTGTGTCCCCAACACACCCAATACAATGGTAAATTGTATAGGTGCACTAGTTCGGCGAAGAGATGGTGATACAAGTGCAATATGGATGGTAGATAAAGGTTTTTGTAATCTGAAATTATAAAAATAGCAAGGTAACTAATGACAAAAGTGAGCGTAAACGGTATTGCAATGATAGGAAACAAGGCATATGGTTCATACTTTCACTAGTGCAAGTTCTCTCAACAATAATAACATAGATAGATCATATAACAATCCCTCAACATGCAACAAAGAGTCACTCCAAAGCCACTAATAGCGAAGAACAAACATAGATATTATGGTAGGGTACGAAACCACCTCAAAGTTATTCTTTCAGATCGATCTATTAAAGAGTTCGTACTAGAATAACACCTTAAGACACAAATCAACCAAAACCCTAATGTCACCTAGATACTCCATTGTCACCTCAAGTATCCGTGGGCATGATTATACGATATGCGTCACACAAACTCAAATTCATCTATTCAACCAACACAAAGTACTTCAAAGAGTGCCCCAAAGTTTCTACCGGAGAGTCAAGAATGTGTGCCAACCCCTATGCATAGGTTCATGGACGGAACCCGCAAGTTGGTCACCAAAACATACATCAAGTGGCACATGATATGCCATTGTCACCACAAATAAACACGGCAAGACATACATCAAGTGTTCTCATAAAAGACTCAATCTGTTAAGATAACTTCAAAGGGGAAACTCAATTCATCACAAGAGAGTAGAGGGGGAGAAACATCATAAGATCCAACTACAATAGCAAAGCTCGGGATACATCAAGATCATGCCGTAGAGGGAACACGAAAGAGAACACGAGAGTGAGAGAGAGATCAAACACATAGCTACTAGTACATACCCTCAGCCTCGAGGGTGAACTACTCCTTCCTCGTCATGGAGAGCGCCGGGATGATGAAGATGGCCACCGGTGATGGATTCCCCTCCGGCAGGGTGCCGGAACGGGCTCCCGAGAGGTTTTTGGTGGCTACAGAGGCTTGCGGCGACAGAACTCCCGATCTATCTTGATTTCTGATGTTTTTAGGGTACATAGGTATATATAGGCGAAAGAAGTCGGTCGGGAGGTGCTCGAGGGGTCCACGAGACATGGGGCCATGCTATCTCCTATCTCCTGGGCTCCTTGAGGGTCTCTTGACTTGATCTCCAAGTCTCCAAGATGATATTCTTCCAAAAAATCACGATGCCGAAGGTTTCATTCCGTTTCGCCTCTGTTTGATATTCCTTTTCTTCGAAATACTGAAACAGGCAAGAAAACAACAATATGGGCTGGGCCTCCGGTTAGTAGGTTAGTCCCAAAAATGATATAAAAGTGTAAAATAAAGCCCATAAACATCCAAAAAGGGGTAATATAATAGCATGTAACAATCAAAAATTATAGATACGTTGGAGACGTATCAGGCGGCAAAACCGACGACCATGACTCTCACCGAATCGCTCGAATCCATGCGACGACAGTCGCACCATAGATCTAGCGAGCGAAGGGTGTTATTCCTCCTCGACGGACGACCTGATGCGCCAGGAGAGTAGCGCGGATCCGGCGTTGATGGAGTTGAGAAGCAAGGTCAACGTGACCATCTCCTCGGTAAGCAGCTCCCCCCATGGCCATTTCGGTTTACACCATTTTTGTGTGTGTAATGATGATGGACTAGATTACTGCTATCTGTAGCGAGCAGAGCGAGCGCTAGTCCCCTTGTTCCATCGTCATCCGATGCCACATATCTCTCATCTCCTGTCCGCTCCGCCTTGCCGTCGCCATGAACTGAACCAAGCATGTGATCAAGTAAGTCAGGCGTGTGCCCGACCCTTTCCATTTGACGCCGCAATCATGTTTCAACGCTGCAGCCTCTGCCGTCTATCGAACACGCGGCTTTGATGATTTCTTTGCAACCGCCCACCCCAGGTTGATGGAGATTTGTGATGAGAGGGAGACAGCCTACCCCAAGCTCTGTCTCGGCAATGCACGGACGACAGCCACAAATCCAGTTATTACTTGCATGCCTGGCTGCTCATCATGAGTAAGCTCCTCCTTAACCACCCCACCCCCCATGTATCAAATATCTCATGCCCCATACATAAAATATCTCATGCAGACATATCTGCTTATTGTTTGAATATTATATGGTACGTCTGTATCATGTTCACCCTATCATAATTTAGTATTTGTAAAAGTAGTCAAAGCTACCTGTTATTATGTGATATAGTATTTGTACATGCAGTTGTCTACAAAATACTTGGTCAGATCTTCCACAAGATTTTCAGTTTGAGAACCAAGGTATCAATCCAGTAGGAGACAACGCACAAATCACCGAATACCTGCAAAATCAATCAAACAAACATAAACCCAAAACGATAAAGGGGTTGTCAATCCCTTCACGGTTACTTGCAAAAGTGAGATCTGATAGAGATAGATAAATGGTAAAATAAATACTTTTGGTATTTTTGGTTTATAGATCGGAAAGTTAAATATTGCAAAATAGTAGATCGGAAACTTATATGATGGAAAAGAGAACTTATATGATGGAAAAGAGACCCGGGGGCCATAGGTTTCACTAGTGGCTTCTCTCAAGATAGCAAATAATACGGTGGGTGAACAAATTACTGCCGAGCAATTGATAGATGAGCGCATAATTATGATGATATCTAAGGCAATCATCATGAACATAAGCATCACCTCCGTGTCAAGTAGACCAACTCCTGCCTGCATCTACTACTATTACTCCACACATCGACCGCTATCCAGCATGCATCTAGAGTATTAAGTTCATAAAGAACGGAGTAACGCATTAAGTAAGATGACATGATGTAGAAGAATTAACTCAAGCAATATGATGAAAACCCCATCTTTTTATCCTCGATGGCAACAATACAATACGTGCCTTGCTGCCCCTACTGTCACTTGGAAAGGACACTGCAAGATTGAACCCAAAGCTAAGCACTTATCCCACAAGAAAAACAAATCTAGTAAGCCAAACTAAACCAATAATTCAAAGAGACTTGCAAAGATATCAAATCATGCATATAAGAATTCAGAGAAGATTCAAATAATATTCATAGATAATCTGATCATAAATCCACAATTCATCGGACCTCGGCAAACACACCGCAAAAGTGTATTAGATCAAATAGATCTCCAAGAACATCGAGGAGAACATGGTATTGAAAATCAAAGAGAGAGAAGAAGCCATCTAGCTACTAGCTATGGACCCGTAGGTCTGTGGTAAACTACCCACGCTTCATCTGAAGGGCAATGGTGTTGATGTACAAGCCCTCCATGATCGAATCCCCTCCGACAGGACGCCGGAAAAGGTCCCTAGATGGGATCTCATGGGTACAGAAGGTTGCGGCGCTGGAAAAGTGTTTTCGTGGCTCCCCCTGATGGTTTTGGGGTATAAGAGTATATATGGGCGAAAGAATTAGGTTACGAGACCCACGAGGGGCCCACGAGACAGGGGAAACGCCCTACCCTCCTGGGCGCGCCCTCCACCCTTGTGGCCGCCTCGTGTCTCCTCCGACTTCATCTCCAAGTCTTTTGGTTTGCTTCTGGTCCAAGAAAGATCATCGCGAAAGTTTTATTCCGTTTGGACTCTGTTTGGTATTCCTTTTCTGCAAAACTCAAAAACAGGCAAAAACAGAAACTGGCACAGGTCTCTAGGTTAATAAGTTAGTCCCAAAAATAATATAAAATAGCATATTAATGCGTATAAAACATGCAAAACAGATAATATAATAGCATGTAAGAATAAAAAATTATAGATACGTTGGAGACGTATCAAGCATCCCCAAGCTTAATTCCTGCTTGTCCTGGAGTAGGTAAACGATAAAAACAGAATTTTTGATGAGGAATGCTACCCAACATATTTATCAATGTAATCTTTTTTATTGTGGCATGAATATTCAGATACATAAGATTCAAAACAAAAGTTTAATGTTGACATAAAAACAATAATACTTCAAGCATACTAATAAAGCAATCATGTCTTCTCAAAATAACATGGCCAAAGAAAGCTATCCCTAGAAAATCATATAGTCTGGCTATGTTCCATCTTCATCACACAAAATATTTAAATCATGCACAACCCTGATGACAAGCCAAGCAATTGTTTCATACTTTTGATGTTCTCAAACTTTTTCAACTTTCATGCAATACATGAGTGTGAGCCATGGATATAGCACTATGGTGGAAGAGAATATGGTAGTTGTGGAGAAGACAAAAAGAGAGATATTCTCACATCAACTAGGCGTATCAACGGGCTATGGAGATGCCCAGTAATAGATAGCAATGTGAGTGAGTAGGGATTGCCATGCAATAGATGCACTAGAGCTATAAGTGTATGAAAGCTCAAAAAGAAACTAAGTGGGTGTGCATCCAACTCGCTTGCTCACCAAGACCTAGGGCAATTTGAGGAAGCCCATCATTGGAATATACAAACCAAGTTCTATAATGAAAAATTCCCACTAGTATAAGAAAGTGATATCATAGGAGACTCTCTATCATGAAGATCATGGTGCTACTTTGAAGCACAAGTGTGGAAAAAGGATAGTAACATTGCCCCTTCTCTCTTTTTCTCTCATTTACTTTTTCTTTATTTTTTGGGCCTTTCTCATTTTTTGGCCTCTTTTTTTTCTTTTTTTCTTTTTCATCCGGAGTCTCATCCCGACTTGTGGGGGAATCATAGCCTCCATCATCCTTTCCTCACATGGTAAAATGCTCTAATAATGAAGATTATCACACTTTTATTTACTTACAACTTCAGAATTACAACTCCATATTTAGAACAAAATATGGCTCTATATGAATGCCTCCGGCGGTGTAACGGGATGTACAATGAATCAAGAGCGAAATGTATGAAAGAATTATGAAAGGTGGCTTTGCCACAAATACGATGTCAACTACATGATCATGCAAAGCAATATGACAATGATGAAGTGTGTCATAATAAACGAAACGATGGAAAGTTGCATGGCAATATATCTTGGAATGGCTATGAAAAGGCCATAATAGGTAGGTATGGTGGCTGTTTTGGGGAAGGTATATGGTGG
>NC_057813.1:220012577-220013107 GCF_018294505.1 Triticum aestivum | reverse complement strand
CGTGCATGCTACGAGAATCACAAACTTTAACATAAGTATCTCTCAAATTCACAACTACTCACTAGCATGGCTCTAATATCACCATCTTCATATCTCAAAACAATCATGAAGAATCAAACTTCTCATAGTATTCGATGCACTTTATATGAAAGTTTTTATTATATCCTTCTTGGATGCCTATCATATTAGGACTAAATTTATAACCAAAGAAACTTACCACGCTTTCCTAAAGACTCTCAAAATAATATAAGTGAAGCATGAGACTTCATCAATATCTATAAAATAAAACCACCGTCGTGCTCTAAAAAGATATAAGTGAAGCACTAGAGCAAAATTGCCTAGCTCAAAAGATATATGTGAAGCACATAGAGTAATCTAATAAATCACGATTCATGCGTGTCTCTCTCGAAATGTGTGTACAACAAGGATGATTGTGGCAAACTAAAAAGCAAAGACTCAAATCATACAAGACGCTCCAAGCAAAAGACATATCATGTGGTGATTAAAAATATAGCCTCTAGTAAAGTTAC
>NC_057813.1:220006909-220012418 GCF_018294505.1 Triticum aestivum | reverse complement strand
TTCCGGGGCATCCCCAAGCTTAGACTCTTGGTTGTCCTTGAATATTACCTTGGGGTGCCTTGGGCATCCCAAGCTTAGGCTCTTGCCACTCCTTACTCCATAGTCCATCAAATCCTTACCCAAAACTTGAAAACTTCACAACACAAAACTCAACAGAAAATCTCATAAGCTCCGTTAGTATAAGAAAATAAATCACCACTTTAAGGTATTGTTGAAAACTCATTCTTTATTTATACTAGTAGAGTGCCCATGCGTTGCCACGGGCTCTTGACATATGACACGTATAAACAATATAACACAAACATAATAATTTAAGAAATTCAGCCGTCTTTGCAATGTAGAATGATAACAAGAAGTAAAATAATGACATGTCCATGAAAAACTGAGCGATATTTGATCTTAAAATGTAGTACCAAGATATCAATATCTAGATGATGCGCTTAAGAATTTCTTGCACAATATCAGGAAAGTTGCCTTTATCTTCATTACCCCGATGTTTCAGCAAGTATAATAAAAATTTCTTCCTCATCTCGTACCCATCCTGCACAAACAATTATGTCCTTAGTATGAAACTTTCACGCAGAATGTTTTACGTCATCAATAAACAATACGCACCGTGCAAACTGGCTTGACCAATTCTTTACCGTTCCACCACAACATAAAATGAAAAACAAAATAGCCAGACACATTCCCGCAATTTATTATATTAATAATATAAATAATATAGTGATTAGAAAAATAAATATTTTTATTATGAATTCATTACCCGTGTATACTCATAGGAACACAAAGTGGAAATAAATGTTGCCATTTAGATATATCATAATTCCAACCAGGCATCTTGATTTCAAGTGCTTCTTTGAAATCCCTTGCAAAACTTTTTAATTTCAGTGAATGCCTCAAATTTTTATCCTGTGTCGATTGTGATGTTTGAATAGGGTCCATAATATGTAGACGATGTGCCTCTTCGTCGATGACATACAATATGTACTGGCCAATGGATGCATAGGGAAGATAAATCTACAAGTGGAGGTATTAGATACAACAATAAACCATGATAACAAAACGGAAAAAACTTTACTTACCATGTTGCATGATGAGATGTTGTTATCCATCCTAGGCCAGCTATCCAATAATGATGACAACTTCTTAATAGTCTCCTTATCACAAAACTTCTGACCTTGTGTTGACTCTAGCATCATGGAATACGTAAAAATATATAATTGCTTCAACATGGTGATACTAATGGCACATAGAATGAAGAGTAACGATAACTTACACAAAACCTTAGATACATGTAGTGTATAGGAGGGTCTGTGAACAATACAACCTCATCACATGCCAGTATACGCACGGCAGTGTTGAAGCAATCATTGTCCATAGGTTGATCCATGTTAAGTATGCACTGAAGTTTCTTAAGGCTTAAGCCCATTTGATCAGGTGTCGAGATAAGGACCCATTCATCCCTAACAATTGGATGGTAAGAAGAATGATAATAAACATGAGCACAATATTAATGGGAACACATGATACTTACTCCAACAACCCCGCATCATCGACCTTCATTATGTAGTTGCAGAGGCCAGCAAGTAACTCATGTTGGTCTGTGGGCATGAAAGTTACTGGGGCAGAACATTTGTCTTTCACTACGTCATGTGGATTATCCAGGATCTTGACATCAGAATTAGCTAAACTTTCTTCATCGTCAGGTTGATGGTATATGGGACATCCTTTTAGCTTATTAAGCTCCCAATCAAGCAAAATGATAATTAATTTTCGTTGAAAGTGTTTCATATCCTCCTAAAAAATAACAGAAATTGAAATAATATTTCTGAGATAAAAAAAATCAGATAATGTAAAAAACATGAAATACCTGGGTGAACTGGTCAGATAGTGCATTTGATGTCCAATATTCCATATAATTTAGCATAAATAGTCCACATGACACGCTATAATATATTGAAATAATGCTTTAGAAGTTTACTCAGATAATTATAATAAAGAAACCATTGTAACAAGTGTTTACCCATCAGTTTGTATTGCTTCTTGAAACTGCTCTACGACGGTCCATTTTGTAACGTTGAGATCAGGCCACCTATGATCTTTGTTAAACTCCAGACTATGCTCTGCAAACTTTAGACGCTTCTCGAGTCCTATTAACTAATTTTTTATATGTGATAAGTATTAGGTATTAAGGCAAACAAAACAACGTTTAAGATGAGCAAAAACAATAGATAGTTACCGTAGTAGCAAGGTCATTGCGTTTCATCCGAGAACCAAGTGAGTCCAATACTTGAATCTCACGTTTTTTGGAATTGGCGACTGCTAGATACCAATGGTAGCCCGACATATTAATCGGAATAAATAACTGGTGCAAAAATCATACTGGTCAGAGTGAGCATTAGATATTAATATTAAAGGGATGGCTATAGAGACGACACTAACCATATCTTTATCCAGATAAGAATTAACATGATGTACGATGTGACGATATTTTGATGGATCTATGTCTTTTTCACCATCTTCTTTTATTTGGCCAGATACAAACGTGCTAATAATGTGCACTTTTTCACCTGCCCTGTCTCGTAGATGGTCATGATCAAGCATGCAATATATGTAAGCATTTATCACCTGCAATCAACGTTTCAATTAAATTAACATTTTATGCTATTAAATTTTGTTCATACTATAAATTCAAAGTTTATAAAATTGGTCTTACACCATCATGTAAGAACATATCATCTTTCAAAAGGCATTCTAAATCATCTGTTGATAACCAGGCATCTCCAATGTCCACGAATTTGGTTTTCTTGGGGGCAGACATGATTGATTCGATGAGTGTAATATCTCTAGGGGTACAAACATAGTCTGTAGACATAATACAAATGTGAGTCTAGTTAGTTTCCAAAGTGAGCAGATTTAGCTGACTACAATAGGCAATCTCACAAAGAAAATATTGATGATAAATTTTTAAAAAATACCTTGTGGGATAATATTTAGATTGGCATCCTTTTTTGGTTTGTTATGATATATCACCGCTTCAACATTATTATTTTGTAAAAATGTAGATGAATTTTGGTCCCCTTTCAACGACGTCCCGACTGAGCTATCAACGGATTTTTTCTATGCATCTCCAAAGTTCATATACATGTCTCCTAATTTCCGAAAGAACAAATAAATTAAAAAATAGACCTTTCGTAATATCATCTATAATATAAATGTATATGAAGGTTAGTCATATGCACCTCTTCTCGTGGTGATTCAGTGCGGTCTGTCATCGTTACATCAGTGAGTATGTTTGAACCCATCACTTTATATATATACTGAAATATAAATAACTAAATGTCATAACACAACTAATTTATCCGAAATAAAAAAATACATTTAATTATATTACAATATCTAGATGCTTAAATCATTTTACTAACACAACTATTTTCAATGTAATAAAATAATCTTTTCATTATATTATTAAAATGTTCTACTAAAATCAATTTAGTAACACAACTATTTTCTCTATAATGTTCATGGAAACATAAGTATTCATCTGAAATTGCTTAAATGTTTTTAAATTATTTTTATAGGCTATGCAAAATTGTCCAACAAAATTTAAAAAATGCAAACAAACTAGAAATAACAAAGTATATTTGTTTTTAATCTGAATTTTTTGTTGATACCCTCAGTTTAACATTTTTATCCAAAAATGCAAACAAACCAGAAATAACAAAGCACAAAATTTTATATTTTTATCAACCATGTTTAATGTATATATCCCATCCTTTTTTTTGGGAAATGTGTAAACTATAAATATATATGTAAACTCTTAATAACAACTACAACTGGACAAATGGGCCGGTCCGGAACGGCACGGCCAGGGCAGGCTTAAACGCGCCAAACTAATTACTTATATAGGACATGAAAAATTAGCCAAAAAAATTACAGAAACTTGCAAACAAAACTTCTACAACAAAGTATTATAATTTTTTCCTATCTCTTTTATTGTCATACAATTAGTATTCAGAATTATTTTTATTAATCATATTTAATAACATATATATATATATTATTTTATATGAGTTTCCTATACATTTAATATATACGATTTCTTTTAATAAATTAGTACAAATGTCAGGATAGCATTTCTAACGTCGAGCACAATTTGCACGTAAGCATAAAATTAGATATCCAGCACGGCAAAAAAACAGGCAAATGGTAAATAGGATTACAATATAAATGGTAAAATGGGCCACCCTAAAAAATTCCTATAAAAGAAATTACCTTTATTATGACATTATTTTCGAGGGAACAATTGTTACCATGTAAAATGGGCCGGCCAGACACGTAACGGCCCGGCCAGGATCACACGGGCCAGGCACACGTGCTGGCCTCACCGGCCCAGCCAAGCCCAAGCTGGATCACAACCCGACCCGACAACCCACAAGACAGGCTACAAAACCCTAGCCGTCTGCCCTCCCCCGCCGCATTGCAACCCTAGCCACACTCAGTTATCCCCTCCACCAACTCACTTCCACACCTACTTTCCTTTCTACTTCTACCCTCCGCCGCCGCATCCCAAGCCTCGACTCCTCCCATCCCCCGCAGCAACGCCGACTGCATCCACCAGCCGCGCAACTCCGACCGCCAGCCGCCGCACAACTCCGACCGCCAGCCGCCGCACAACTCCGACGGCCAGCCGGGAGACTAAGGCCGCCGAGCGACGGATCTGTCCCATGCGCCGCCGCCGTCCCACCGGATCTATCCCATGCACGTTGAGAGTGTCAACAACTACTTTCCTATCCACTTCTCCCCTCCCCCGCCGCATCCCAACCCTCGACTTCTCCCCTCACCCACAGCAACGCCGCCTGCATCGGCCAACCGGCTGCCGCACAACTTCGACCGCCGACGGATCTATCACACAAACACCTAACCACTCTCCTTCCCCTACCTCACTCCACTCCTGCCGCTCTTGACCCAACAGCGGCGGCATCCTCTCCACTCTCCTTCCCCTCACCCACTGTACTGTCTGTGCTCTTGCCCCCACGGCGGTGATGTCTACTACACAATCTTCTTCTTATAGACGTTGCCGGGCCTGCAAGTGCACAGGTTTGTAGGACAGTAGCAAATTTCTCTCAAGTGGATGACCTAAGGTTTATCAATCCGTAGGAGGCGTAGGATGAAGATGGTCTCTCTTAAACAACCCTGCAACCAAATAACAAAGATTCTCTTGTGTCCCCAACACACCCAATACAATGGTAAATTGTATAGGTGCACTAGTTCGGCGAAGAGATGGTGATACAAGTGCAATATGGATGGTAGGTAAAGGTTTTTGTAATCTGAAATTATCAAAACAGCAAGGTAACTAATGATAAAAGTGAGCGTAAACGGTATTGCAATGATAGCAAACAAGGCATAGGGTTCATACTTTCACTAGTGCAAGTTCTCTCAACAATAATAACATAGATAGATCATATAACAATCCCTCAACATGCAACAAAGAGTCACTCCAAAG
>NC_057813.1:220005775-220006899 GCF_018294505.1 Triticum aestivum | reverse complement strand
GGGGGGGGCTATCTCCTAGGCTCCTAGAGGGTCTTCTGACTTGATCTCCAAGCCTCCAGGATGATATTCTTCCAAAAAATCATGATGCCGAAGGTTTCATTCCGTTTGGACTCCGTTTGATATTCCTTTTCTTCGAAATATTGAAACAGGCAATAAAACAGCAATATGGGCTGGGCCTCCGGTTAGTAGGTTAGTCCCAAAAATGATATAAAAGTGTAAAATAAAGCCCATAAACATCCAAAAAGGGGTAATATAATAGCATGGAACAATAAAAAATTATAGATACGTTAGAGACGTATCAAGCATCCCCAAGCTTAATTCCTGCTCGTCCTCGAGTAGGTAAATGATAAAAATAGAATTTTTGATGTGGAATGCTACCTAGCATGATTCTCAATGTAATTTTCTTTATTGTGACATGAATGTTCAGATCCAAATGATACAAAATAAAAGTTCATATTAACATGAAAATGGTGATACTTCAAGCATACTAATCAAAGTAATCATGTCTTCTCAAAATAACATGGCTAAAGAAAGTTATCCCTACAAAATCATATAGTCTGGCTGTTTCTCTATCTTCATCACACAAAGTATTTAATCATGCACAACCCCCATGACAAGCCAAGCAATTGTTTCATACTTTAATATTCTCAAACTCTTTCAACTTTCACGCAATACATGAGCGTGAGCCATGGACATAGCACTATAAGTGGAATAGAATGGTGGTTGTGGAGAAGACAAAAAGGAGAAGATAGTCTCACATCAACTAGGCGTATCAACGGGCTATGGAGATGCCCATTAATAGATATCAATGTGAGTGAGTAGGGATTGCCATGCAATGGATCCACTAGAGCTATAAATATATGAAAGCTCAACAAAAGAAACTAAGTGGGTGTGCATCCAACTTGCTTGCTCACGGAGACCTAGGGCACTTTTGAGGAAGCCCATCATTGGAATATACAAGCCAAGTTCTATAATGAAAAATTCCCACTAGTATATGAAAGTGACAACATAGGAGACTCTCTATCATGAAGATTATGGTGCTACTTTGAAGCACAAGTGTGGAAAAAGAGATAGTAGCATTGTCCCTTCTCTCTTTTTCTCTCATTTCATTTTTTTCTTCTTTT
>NC_057813.1:220005040-220005765 GCF_018294505.1 Triticum aestivum | reverse complement strand
TTTTTTTTCTCTTTTTTTGTAAAGTCCGAAGTCTCATCCCGACTTGTGGGGGAATCATAGTCTTCGTCATCCTTTCCTCACTAGGACAATGCTCTAATAATGAAGTTCATCACACTTTTATGGATTTACAACTCAAAGCTAGAACAAGATATGACTCTATATGAATGCCTCCGGCGGTGTACCGGGATATGCAATGAATCAAGAGCGACATGTATGAAGATTATGAAGGTGGCCTTGCCACAAATACGATGTCAACTACATGATCATGCAAAGAGCAATATGACAAAAGTAATGCGTGTCATATGAACGGAACGGTGGAAAGTTGCATGGCAATATATCTCGGAATGGCTATGGAAATGCCATAATAGGTAGGTATGGTGGCAGTTTTGAGGAAGGTATATGGTGGGTGTATGGTACCGGTGAAAGTTGTGCGGTACAAGAGAGGCTAGCAATGGTGGAAGGATGAGAGTGCGTATAATCCATGGACTCAACATTAGTCAAAGGAACTCATATACTTGTTGCAAAAATCTAGAAGTCATCAAAAACCAAAGCACTACGCGCATGCTCCTAGGGGGATAGATTGGTAGGAAAAGACCATCGCTCGTCCCCGATCGCCACTCATAAGGAAGACACTCAATAAATAAAATTGTGCTCCAACTTCATCACAAAGCGGTTCACCATACGTGCATGCTACGTGAATCACAACCCTTAACACAAGTATTTTT
>NC_057813.1:219971748-220005030 GCF_018294505.1 Triticum aestivum | reverse complement strand
ATTCTAAATTCATATTGGTGTAATATATACTGTATTCTAACTTATCTGTGGTTCATACCCTCCGATACTACTCATAGATTCATCAAAATAAGCAAACAACACACGAAAAACAGAATCAGTCAAAAACAGAACAGTCTGTAGTAATCTGTATCAAACGTATACTTCTGGAACTCCAAAAATCCTACCAAATTAGGAAGACCTAAGTAATTTGTGTGCAAATCCATAGCAAAAAGAATCAGATCAGAAGCAGGTTTATGTGAAGTAAAAAAACTAATTTACTGGGTGCAAAAGTTTCTGATTCTCAGCAGGATCAACACAACTATCACCGTAAGCTATCCTAAAGGTCTTACTTGGCACTTTATTGAAACAAAGGATATAAAACATGATTACTACAGTAGCATAATTATGTGGAGACACAAAAACAGTAAGGATAGATATTGGGTAGTCTCCCAACAAGCACTTTTCTTTAATGCCTTTCTAGCTAGGCATGATGATGACAATGATGCTCACATAAAAGATAATAATTGAAACATAATGGGAGCATCATGAAGCATATGACTAGCACATTTAAGTCTAACCCACTTCCTATGCATAGGGATTTTATGAGTAAACAACTTATGGGAACAATAATCAACAAGCATAGGAAGGTAAAACAAGCATAAGTTCAAAACTTGAAGCACATAGAGAGGAAACTTGACATTATTGCAATTCCTACAAGCATATATTCCTCCCTCATAATAATTTTCAGTAGCATCATGAATGAATTCAATAATATAACCAGAACCTAAAGCATTCTTTTCATGATTTACTTGCATAGAAAATTTACTACTCTCCACATAAGCAAAATTCTTCTTATTCGGAATAGTGGGAGTATCATAAGAGACTTGAACACTAAAAATTGTTTCCACATTAAAAGAGTAATGTTCAGAAAAAGGATAATCATAATCATGACAAGATTTGTAAATATAATCATCACTACATTTTATAGCATAAGTTTCATCACAATAATCATCATAAGTAGCAACTTCGTTCTCATCATAATCGATTGAAACCTCTCCCAAGATAGTGGAATCACTAAATAAAGTTGACACTCTTCCAAATCCACTTTCGTATTCATCACAATAAAATTCAACATCCTCCAAAATAGTGGGATCACTACTTCCTAAAGTTGACACTCTTCCAAACCCACTTTCATCAATATAATCATCATAGGTAGGAGGCATGCTATCATCAAAATAAATTTTCTCATCAAAGCTTGGGGGACAAAATATATCATATTCATCAAACATAGCTTCCCCAAGCTTGTGGCTTTGCATATTATTAGCATCATGGATATTCAAGGAATTCATACTAACAACATTGCAATCATGCTCATCATACAAAGATTTAGTATCAAACATTCTATAGATTTCTTCTTCTAGCAATTGAGCACAATTTTCCTTTCCATCATACTCACGAAAGATAATAAAAAGACGAAGCGTAAGAGACAAACTTAACTCCATTTTTTTGTAGTTTTCTTTTATAAACTAAACTAGTGATAAAACAAGAAACAAAAAGATTCGATTGCAAGATCTAAAGATATACCTTCAAGCACTCACCTCCCCGGCAACGGCGCCAGAAAAGAGCTTGATCTCTAATACACAACCTTCTTCTTGTAGACGTTGTTGGGCCTGCAAGTGCACAGGTTTGTAGGACAGTAGCAAATTTCCCTCAAGTGGATGACCTAAGGTTTATCAATCCGTAGGAGGCGTAGGATGAAGATGGTCTCTCTTAAACAACCCTGCAACCAAATAACAAAGAGTCTTTTGTGTCCCCAACACACCCAATACAATGGTAAATTGTATAGGTGCACTAGTTCGGCGAAGAGATGGTGATACAAGTGCAATATGGATGGTAGATAAAGGTTTTTGTAATCTGAAATTATAAAAATAGCAAGGTAACTAATGACAAAAGTGAGCGTAAACGGTATTGCAATGATAGGAAACAAGGCATATGGTTCATACTTTCACTAGTGCAAGTTCTCTCAACAATAATAACATAGATAGATCATATAACAATCCCTCAACATGCAATAAAGAGTCACTCCAAAGCCACTAATAGCGAAGAACAAACATAGAGATTATGGTAGGGTACGAAACCACCTCAAAGTTATTCTTTCGGATCGATCTATTAAAGAGTTCGTACTAGAATAACACCTTAAGACACAAATCAACCAAAACCCTAATGTCACCTAGATACTCCATTGTCACCTCAAGTATCCGTGGGCATGATTATACGATATGCGTCACACAAACTCAAATTCATCTATTCAACCAACACAAAGTACTTCAAAGAGTGCCCCAAAGTTTCTACCGGAGAGTCAAGAATGTGTGCCAACCCCTATGCAGAGGTTCATGGACGGAACCCGCAAGTTGGTCACCAAAACATACATCAAGTGGCACATGATATGCCATTGTCACCACAAATAAACACGGCAAGCCATACATCAAGTGTTCTCATAAAAGACTCAATCTGTTAAGATAACTTCAAAGGGGAAACTCAATTCATCACAAGAGAGTAGAGGGGGAGAAACTCATAAGATCCAACTACAATAGCAAAGCTCGGGATACATCAAGATCATGCCGTAGAGGGAACACGAAAGAGAACACGAGAGAGAGAGAGAGAGATCAAACACATAGCTACTGGTACATACCCTCAGCCTCGAGGGTGAACTACTCCTTCCTCGTCATGGAGAGCGCCGGGATGATGAAGATGGCCACCGGTGATGGATTCCCCTCCGGCAGGGTGCCGGAACGGGCTCCCGAGAGGTTTTTGGTGGCTACAGAGGCTTGCGGCGGCAGAACTCCCGATCTATCTTGATTTCTGATGTTTTTAGGGTACATAGGTATATATAGGCGAAAGAAGTCGGTCGGGAGGTGCTCGAGGGGTCCACGAGACATGGGGCCACGCTATCTCCTATCTCCTGGGCTCCTTGAGGGTCTCCTGACTTGATCTCCAAGTCTCCAAGATGATATTCTTCCAAAAAATCACGATGCCGAAGGTTTCATTCCGTTTCGCCTCTGTTTGATATTCCTTTTCTTCGAAATACTGAAACAGGCAATAAAACAACAATATGGGCTGGGCCTCCGGTTAGTAGGTTAGTCCCAAAAATGATATAAAAGTGTAAAATAAAGCCCATAAACATCCAAAAAGGGGTAATATAATAGCATGTAACAATCAAAAATTATAGATACGTTGGAGACGTATCAGGCGGCAAAACCGACGACCACGACTCTCACCGAATCGCTCGAATCCATGCGACGACAGTCGCACCATAGATCTAGCGAGCGAAGGGTGTTATTCCTCCTCGACGGACGACCTGATGCGCCAGGAGAGTAGCGCGGATCCGGCGTTGATGGAGTTGAGAAGCAAGGTCAACGTGACCATCTCCTCGGTAAGCAGCTCCCCCCATGGCCATTTCGGTTTACACCATTTTTTTGTGTGTAATGATGATGGACTGGATTACTGCTATCTGTAGCGAGCAGAGCGAGCGCTAGTCCCCTTGTTCCATCGTCATCCGACGCCACATATCTCTCATCTCCTGTCCGCTCCGCCTTGCCGTCGCCATGAACTGAACCAAGCACGTGCTCAAGTAAGTCAGGCGGGTGCCCGACCCTTTCCATTTGACGCCGCAATCATGTTTCAACGCTGCAGCCTCTGCCGTCTATCGAACACGCGGCTTTGATGATTTCTTTGCAACCGCCCACCCCAGGTTGATGGAGATTTGTGATGAGAGGGAGACAGCCTACCCCAAGCTCTGTCTCGGCAATGCACGGACGACACCACAAATCCAGTTATTACTTGCATGCCTGGCTGCTCATCATGAGTAAGCTCCTCCTTAACCACCCCACCCCCCATATATCAAATATCTCATGCCCCATACATAAAATATCTCATGCAGACATATCTGCTTATTGTTTGAATATTATATGGTACGTCTGTATCATGTTCACCCTATCATAATTCAGTATTTGTAAAAGTAGTCAAAGCTACCTGTTATTATGTGATATAGTATTTGTACATGCAGTTGTCTACAAAATACTTGGTCAGATCTTCCACAAGATTTTCAGTTGGATTAAACTTTATATTTTGATCTGACTTGTAATTAACAAAATTAGCAAACTGCTTTCTTCAACGTTTGGGAACAAGGTTCAGTAGTTAGGTTCTCAGTCTAGTCTAATTCTGTGAGGCAAGAAGAGGATATAATTTATATTTGTGGTCATGATACATGATTATTATATTTTTCTTTCAAGATGTGTCAACCTCATGCAACAATAATATGAGCATGATACAGAATTGTTTCTTTCTTATTGTGTTACATTTCTGTTAATGTTGGCAGTTTGCATAAGTCAGATTTTGCGCCCTTTTGAAAAATATAATTTTCTTTAATTACTTTGCTATTCAAGTTAAATTGTTTCCAAAAAATACATGCATACTATTTGGTTGTACAATGCTATTTGGTTGTATAATCTGGTTGTATATGTATAATGGTAAAATTTCATATCCAAAAATTACATTTCCAAAAAACACAAAAAGAAAATATGTGTTTTAAATGATTTAATTAAATTTGTTAATCAAGCTTATTTGTTGTGCCCCAATCGTACATATGCTAGCTTCCTCCGTATCTACAGTAGACATGTTGACCTTTTAAATTCTAGAAATCTATGTATAACAATGCTATTTTAAAATCTGTCAATTTAAATATCTATTGATCATCTGCCTATCAATAAAACTAATCAAAAAATTTCTGTGTGTGAGCCGAGATGTGTGTCATGCGGTGTTGAGAACGAGCACTGAGAGCATAGAGATGGAGCCGGGGGACGACAATTACAACTCCTACAGCACCAATATGTTAAAAGGCATGGGAGCAGGTACGTGAGAACAAAATATCGACTTAAATGACCGGTTCACATTTATTTCATACAGTCGCGTGTCTTGGTAACTATTGATAACCATTTCATTATTTGTCTATGCTATGTGAGGGTGTAATGATGATGGAGTACTTTTACTGCTATGTGTGTTGAAGTCCAGTTAGGGTGCGTTTGGGAGTGAAGTATTTTGGTTTTTTTGACTAAGCCGGAATCCGTTAGCACACACTGATTAATCCTTCCAACATGTTGCTTAGGCGAAGCTAAGTTAGCAGATGCTAATTTATTTGGCCATGAAGTAGTTATCCGAAAAAAAACTGTAGGAAAACAATACCAGCAAAACACTTCGGTGGACTTGACAGTACTCAGAAAATGTATGTTTTTTAGCATCCAGAGTATTTGTTTCCCACAAATCAAAAAATAGTGGTTTCACAGTAATTCAATTCTTACTAAAATTATACTGCCAAACTATGCCTTGCTCACTCAAAAAATTGACCAGTTGAATTTTTTGTTGTTTTGTTTGGAAGATCTATGGTAGTCTGAACAATACTGAACTTAACTATGAATCATGATGATTTTTGCGCGAGGGTCTAAAACGTACATGTGATGCTAGTTCTGCTTTGTTATTAAAAGAACACTCTTAAATATTGCATTGAGAGACAATCACCCAGTTTTGGTCAGTTTAAAAAAAATATAATTGGTGTTGCTATTGTACATAACTCAAAGTCTATTATATCAATTGCAAGTTTTTCTTAAAGTACTGCATTTTGACATGCATAAATTATCTCTCGAGATAAGCTTCTTCAGTTTACTAATTATTTTTTTCCTACTAACTGTGATTTTCATTAAGGGACTAAACAGAGCAAAGGGAAGAAAGAGAATGGATCAATATTGGAGAAGTTGAGTGCACGAAATAATCTGTTGATCTTCTTGTAATTTAAAACCATTTAACCTTTTACCAGCAAAAAAAATTAAGTTTACATTTGATGATTGCCATGTGTAAATAAAATAAATATACTTTCTAACTGACATTTTGAATGGTTACATAAACTTTGCTGATTCCACACTACTGTATCTCTTACTGAAAGTTTACATTGCCTACTTTTTTCACATGATTGTGAAAATTTAGTTTGCTAGCAATTGATATGTGTATTAAGTACGACCTGGTAATACTATCATCATCAATATTTGTTCTTCCCTGTGACCCATGTGAATCAGCATGAAACATCTCTTCGGAATATGACTCTGTTACAAATAAAATTCGTTTTTGATTGTAAAAAATTCAAACAATTGTCTCTCTTTGAACATTTTCTAAATATTTTATATTTTCCAATAGGAAAACTTAACAGGTGTTTTCAGCTATTACTTGTAGCTATTTACATACATGCAAGTGCCTAGTGAAGACATGTACATACCATAACAGTTTTACATTTCTTGTGGCAGATATTCCCAAGGCCTACATATTATGGCTGACAGCTACTTCATGGAATCATTAAGATGGACTTAGAAGACAGGCATGGATAAAACAATGAGGTCATAAAATGGAAAAGGAATCTCTGTTAAATTGTTATGCTTACTTAGCTTGTTGTTAAACATAGGACTGTTCACTAAATTATTGAACCGTATTCCAACATATAAAGTATTTAAGATTATGAATTTTAATTTGCATTGCAAAATTAGGCAGTGAGAACTGTTCATCGGTACAAAAGCTAGGGGTGTGGCACAATTGTAATCTAAATAATAGACTCATAGGCTAAAATATGTGTATAAACAATTTATAAGTAGTTCCAGCCCACTACAAACAATTTAATTGGGTATGATTTTTATATAAGCTTGCATAATCTGCAATGGTGTTCTTTATCTGGGATTTGATGGTATAACTAAACATATAAAAACTATTAATCTAATAAATAACACGCTATTATATAAGAGAAAGATCCAGAAATTGACATACCGAGAGGAACTCCAATTCTTGATGGTTCTTGCTTACACAACGTAGTCCTCGGAAATCATCCTCCTGGTCTGGGCGAAGGGACAGTAAGGAGGGAGAGGAGGGATAGCATAGTATTTTAATGTTAACATATATATAGTATGCCATGCGGAGGACATCTGGGTATCAGATCATTCCTTGATCCAGTCACGCCGTTAATATTTCTGTATGGCAAGGATCTGTTTCCTTTTCATATCAAATACACACCTATTAATAATTTAGAAAAGATGTCAGAGATTTTAACTTACCAAAAAATTAAATTACTTATCATTAATTCAATGCCAATTTGCTTCTTTCCGACTATAAAATCTCTGCATAATATTTTCAAGATATACACAATTAATAAACATATTGATATGTTTTTCCATCAATAAAGAGTTTACAAAGTACGTAATAATAATCTTACTTGTGCCAGAAAAATAGGAGGAATACAAAATCGATGTAAATCAGCTAACAAATCTTGAGATTACTCTTTTTTATATAACACCAATTGAGATGCATATTGCTTTATTTTTCATCCTATGAATCATTCGTTAGTGCCTCTTTTAATTTAATTTTACTTACCCCATATGTCTATTCTGTTTAGATAAAGTTCATACATAGAACACATCATATTTTGAATTATATTATATTAGAAGAAGATGTGACTGGGGTAGTTATCATACAAGTAAGCGAGATCAAATCGATAAATAAATAGTATTAAATCATGGTAAATTGACAATCCAACTGTCATAAATGGGGTACTCAGGTAGTTCTCACCATCATTTGTCCCATCAAAATTATCTGCAACAACGTCATTACAGGAAATCACAATCGGGATATAGCTTGACATGTATAGCAAGTTTTATAGTCAAACATTTACCTCTAGGTACACCTGACGATGTCATATGTTCCGCAGATTTGCTTTGTGGATTCCCCATACGTACCTACAAGCAAAGATTTCATACTATTAACAATGGCTTGTGAACTGAAGTTGTCTACCATCTGCATTATCTTATTTTGTTATGTTTCCTACCATTTTAGCAGGTATACAACAGTCCTGGTCCCCATATTGGGAGGTTTTCTGTAAACAGTCATGTTCTGAGGGAAAAGTACTTCCAGCCCCTAAATTGCTTGATGCATTATGTGGTTTCATGCACTTTAGTTCGTGAACTTGGAGACAACTTTAATTATTGTTTGATATAATGGAGTATGCTTATTGGACATGCTGCTTCTTGGCCGTGCAAAGTTAGCAGAACAAGCAGCACACCCAGCAATCCAAGTATGTAAAAGCAACACACTCAGTTATGCAAACATGTACACTAACCGGATCTTGCTGGAATGGGTCATGAAAATGTACAACAACTTGCGTAAACAGCTCCTAAGCGATTCTGTTGCAAATTTCAGAAATGGTGTCTGGCATACCATGCTCCAGGAAAGGAAGTCGTGTGCTTGATGTATATGTACACTAAGATTGCCGACATTGAGCAATCCAAGTAAGTACAAGCAACCAACTCAAATATGCAATTTCAGAGCGGGTGTTTGGCCTACCATGCTCCAGCAAAGATAGTCATTATCGAGTATGAACTTGAGATTCTGTATGTATTTTTTGAACATAGGTACTGAGCGATTATTGAGTATAAACTTGCAATACGTACAGCAGAAGTTGGATCCTGGGCGCGTCCAGAAGGGGATCGCCGTGCGAGCCTGGGCGTGATCGCCTGCGTCTCGTGTTCGCCGGCGTCACGTAGACGGGATCGCGGCCCCGTCTCCTGAAGCGATCCCACAGCAGATTGCCGCCTCCTGAGATGATTTTGTGTATGACCTTGTGTATGAACTATTGTGTATGAACTTGCATTACGTACTACTGAAAGGGGAGCAGCGCCGGTTGAGACCCTGTGCGTGTCCAGAAGGGGGTCGCCGTCGGATCGGGGTCGTGATCGCCGGAGTTTCTTAATCAGGATCGCGGCCCCGTCTCCTCGCCCGATCCCACAGCAGATAGCCGCCTCCTGTAAGCGCGGCGGCGAAGGTTTCGATCAGCCGCGACACAGGGATGGATCGGCCGCGGAGGGGTGGATCGGGTGTGCGATCGGGTGTGCGAAGGTCTGGTTGGCAGCGGAGATCGATCTGCTGTGGGCACGAGGGATCGATCCCAGGGTTTTTTTGGCACCGATTTATTTTGATGGAGGGTAGCGAGTAAGCATAGGTGGGAGGATGACGAAAAAAAATGGCGGTGGGAGGATGACAAAAATAAACCAGCGAAAATAAACCGCACGGACTATTCACCAACTGCTCCATTAGGAGTAGAGATTGGTGTAATATCTACTGTACTCCAACTTTTCCATGGTTGATACCCCCGATACTACCCATAGATTCATCAAAATAAGCAAACAACACACAGAAAACAGAATCTGTCAAAAATAGAACAGTCTATAGCAATCCGTAACTCTCGAATACTTCTGTAACTCCAAAAATTATGAAAAATTAGGATAACCTGAGCAATTTTGTGCACCAATCCATAGCAAAAATAATCAGATCAAAATCATGTTTCAATAAAATTCTGGAAATTATTTACTGGGCGCAAAAGTTTCTGTTTTTCAGCAGGATCAATACAACTATCACCGTAAGCTATCCTAAAGGTTTAACTTGGCACAAACACTAAATAAAACACAAAACCACATCCAACCATAGGCTAGATGAATTATTTATTGCAAAACAACAAGGAAAAATATTGGGTTGTCTCCCAACAAGAGCTTTTCTTTAAAGCCTTTTAGCTAGACATTGAGATTTCAATTATGCTCACATGAAAGACAAGAATTGAAGCGCAAAGAGAGCATCATACAACATGTGACAAATACATCTAAGTATAACATACTTCCTATGTATAGCCATTTTATAAGCAAACAAATTATCAAGGCAAGCAAAAACTAGCATATGCAAGGAAGAAGAAAGAGACGATAGCAATCTCAACATGAAGAGAGGTAATTTAGTAAGATGAAAATTTCTACAACATATTTTCCTCTCTCATAATAATTACTTGTAGGATCATAAGAAAATTCAACAATATTACTATCACAAAACATATTCTCAACATGATCCACATTCATGCGAAGTTGACACTCTTCAAAAATAGTGGGATCAACATTAACTAAAGTCATGACCTCTCCAAACCCACTTTTATCAAAAATTTCATAAGATTGAACATTCTCCAAGTATGTGGGATCTAAAGTTGACACTCTTCCAAACCCACTTTCTACATTATTGCAAACATTATTATTAATCTCGTATTCATCACGGGGCTTAAATAAATTTTCAAGGTCATAAGAAGAATCACCCCAATCATGATCATTCCAGCAAGTAGTGGACATAGAAAAACTAGCATCCCCAAGCTTAGGGTTTTGCATAATATTAGCACAACTGACATTAACAAAATTTGTAATAACATCATTGCAATCATGTTTTTTATTCAAGAAGCTATAGCGAATCTCTTCATAAATTTCTTCATCATAATTTTCAGATTCATGAATTTCAAGCAAAACTTCATAAAGATAATCTAGTGCACACAACTCACTAGAAACCGGTTCAACATAATTGGCTCTCTTAAAAAGATTGGCAAGTGGATGAGGATCCATAAACTCTTAGCAAGCGAAGATGCAAGCAAAAAGAAAGCACATGGTAACACAAGCGAACAAAAGATCAAACGAAAGAAAGGCGAAGAAAAGGCAAATCTTTTTGAAAATCATTTTAGAAGTGGGGGAGAGTAAAACGAGAGGCGAATGGCAAATAATGTATTGCAAGAGATGAGAGTTTATGATGGGTACTTGGTATGGCTTGACTTGGCGTAGATCTCCCCGGCAACGATGCCAGAAATTCTTCCTGCTACCTCTTGAGCTTGCGTTGGTTTTTCCCTTGAAGAGGAAAGGGTGATGAAGCAAAGTAGAGTAAGTATTTCCCTCAGTTTGAGAACCAAGGTATCAATCTAGTACGATACAACGCACAAATCACCAAATACCTGCACAATCAATCAAACAAACTTGCACCCAACGTGATAAAGGGGTTGTCAATGCCTTCACGGTTACTTGCAAAAGTGAGATCTAATAGAGATAGATAAACGGTGAAGTAAATATTTTTGGTATTTTGGTTTATAGATCGGAAAGTAAAAGATTGCAAAATAGTAGATCAAAAACCTATTTGATGGAAAAGAGAACTTATATGATGGAAAAGAGACCCGGGGGCCATAGGTTTCACTAGTGGCTTCTCTCAAGATAGCAAATAATATGGTGGGTGAACAAATTACTGCCGAGCAATTGATAGAAGAGCGCATAATTATGACGATATCTAAGGCAATGATCATGAATATAAGCATCACGTCTGTGTCAAGTAGATCGACTGCTGCCTGCATCTACTACGATTACTCCACACATCGACCGCTATCCAGCATGCATTTAGAGTATTCAGTTCATAAAGAACGGAGTAACGCATTAAGTAAGATGACATGATGTAGAGGAATTAACTCAAGCAATATGATGAAAACCCCATCTTTTTATCCTCGATGGCAACAATACAATATGTGCCTTTCTGCCCCTACTGTCACTAGGAAAGGACACCGCAAGATTGAACCCAAAGCTAAGCACTTCTCCCATTGCATGAAAAAACCAATCTAGTAGGCCAAACTAAACCGATAATTCAAAGAGACTTGCAAAGATATCAAATCATGCATATAAGAATTCAGAGATGATTCAAATAACATTCATAGATAATTTGATCATAAATCCACAATTCATCGGACCTCGGCAAACACACCACAAAAGAGTATTACATCGAATAGATCTGCAAGAACATCGAGGAGAACATGGTATTGAAAATCAAAGAGAGAGAAGAAGCCATCTAGCTACTAGCTATGGACCTGTAGGTCCGTGGTAAACTACTCACGCTTCATCGGAAGGGCAATGGTGTTCATGTAGAAGCCCTCCGTGATCGAATGCCCCTCTAGCAGGACGCCGAAAAAGGTCCCTAGATGGGACCTCATGGGTATAGAAG
The DNA here is from genome assembly GCF_018294505.1 of Triticum aestivum. Classification (NCBI taxonomy): domain Eukaryota; kingdom Viridiplantae; phylum Streptophyta; class Magnoliopsida; order Poales; family Poaceae; genus Triticum; species Triticum aestivum. Next base: position 219,993,114 of record NC_057813.1, on the reverse strand, counting down.
CTTGTGGCAGTGGAAAAGTGTTTTCGTGGCTCCCCCTTATGGTTTTGGGGTATAAGAGTATATATGGGCAAAAGAATTAGGTCAGGAGACCCACGAGGGGCCCACAAGATAGGGGAACACGCCCTCCATGTGGCCTCCTCGTGGCTCCTCCAACTTCATCTCCAAGTCTCCTGGTTTGCTTCTGGTCCAAGAAAGATCATCGCAAAAGTTTTATTCCGTTTGGACTTCGTTTGGTATTCCTTTTCCGCAAACTCAAAAACAGGCAAAAAACAGAAACTGGCATTGGCTCTAGGTTAATAAGTAGTCCCAAAAATAATATAAAATAGCATATTAATGCATATAAAACATGCAAAACAGATAATATAATAGCATGGAACAATAAAAAATTATAGATATGTTGGAGACTTATCAGTGGGCCGCATCCTGAGTATGGCCAAGGGGCCCTTCCTGGGCCGTAGGCAGATGGCCCATGGTACCCTGGTTCCCACATGGCCGATAGTAGCCCCCGGATCCGCGGTGCACACGTTTAGCCCGTTGAGGAATGAAGCGACGTGGGCCTAAGACTGTAGGGCTCAGGCAGGGATGCGTGGCAGCACGATGGGACGGGGATGCCCCCACGTCCCCATGACGTCTCGGTAACCGCGGCTTTGCCATAAAACTGCCCGCGCGGGCGCGGATGCCATCATTGCCTTCTCGCACACCTCGCCTCCCTTGCGTGCTACTCCCCTGCTCCTTCCTCCTGCATCCAATCTGTTCCAGCCTTCCTTTGCCACCATGACTCCCAAGGAAGTTCGTCGCTGCGGAAGGTGTTGGGGATATAACCCCATGATATGACCCCCCCCCCCCTAGTGGGCCGAGCCGTCCAGGTGGTGGCTGATAGGCAGGACTCAAGATGGGCCAAGGCACCTAGGTGCAAGACCAATAGGGCGGCTCATAGAGTGAGCCGGCTTAGGGCCCAACATCCAAAGATGGCGACTCATAGTCCTGAAGTACAAGTTGCCAGGAGTTTCCTTACTTAGGAAGAAAGACAAATCAGAAACGTACTTGGTCACATATCTCGTAGTACGACCCGGACCATTGTAAGCCCTGGGCCTCGGCCTGTATATAAAGGCATGTCCCAGAGGCAGATAGGACTAAGTTACAATCAATCAATAGCTAGGTCAAGAGAATCCACTCCCTTGTATTGATCCCCAAAGCTATAAGCAAACAAGCAGGAAGTAGGCTATTACTTTGATCGTGAGGGGCCGAACCTGGGTAAATCTGTGTCTCCCGATTCCGATCAACCCCAATCATCTAGTTGTGATGGCCTCAAGACTAAGTTCTCACACTAGGACATCTACCGTGACAAAACCACGACAGTTAGTGCCCATCGTGGGGCCAGTGCAAGGTGGTTTCGAGTTCTTGAAGGGCTCTTTCCCACAGATCGAGGGATACGCCGTCGGCAGGATGACGAAGAGTCGCCGTGGCAAGCTCTCCATCGATGACGCCGGCTGGGGCCCTGAACTGACTCAATCGAGTACGGGTACCGGGTCCCCTTCGGCGGAATCCACGTCTTCATCAGCAAGATCGGTGGATATGAGCCTGAGCCAGACATCTGCACTGACCTTGTTGAGCCGGCTAGACGCATGGAACCCATCTAGATCCAAGCCGGCTGGAAGCATGTCTTCGTTGGTTTCACGCAAGGTGTGGAACTTGTGGAAAATTCCGCGTCTGGAGGAGTGACTCTCATCAACTTGGACGGTGAGTCCTCGACCGGAGAGACGAAGTCAATCTTCCAGCTTCAAGACGGTAGGCTTGGGGGCTGTTCTGATGGCGACATTATTTCGGAACCTACGAGCCGCTGTGTCGAGCCGCCATCTTCATGGCGGGGATGGTGCCAACTCGCAATTCTTTGGCGGCCGAGGCAACGGCAGTAGCTGACCCTTCGGCATCCGTCTTAGCCAGGCCTCTGGATCAAGTTCCGTCTGAGCTGGTGACTACCCTGACAACCTTGATGGCAACTGAGGTCACTACGAAAAACTAGGCGGAATGCAATGCGGAGATTGCAAAACTTCGGGAACAGATGACCAAGGCCCAGGAAGATATCAACACTGAAAACACCCGGATGGCTATGTTGCGGGCTCAAGTTAATGCAGAGGCGGAACGCTTAAAAATAGAGGCTTGGCGTCTAAACCTCGATCAGAATGCTTCCAATGCAGTTTATCAGAGGAGATACTAGAGCCGCTTACCTCTGAGTTATGAGCCTGCATGCTTGTTCAACAAGCCAGGGGAAGGACCAAGTACTCTGGGAGCACCGGTTATACCCCAATTAACTTCGGATGCGCCTAGAAATAGGGTGATCGTCAACCTCATCAGCTAGAGCCGGCTCAGAGGGATGGGCCGGTCCAAGACACTACTAGGGAAATGCTTATACACAGGAGCTTAGTAGTAGCGCTGGAAAATAGTCACCGCTGCTGCTAGTTAGCAGTAGCGCTGATCCAGGGAAGCGCTACTACTCTATCTATAGCAGTAGCGCTGGAAAACAAAAACGCGCTACTACTATATGGGGCCAGACAAGCCCACCGATGGTAGCTGTAGTACCAGCGATGTACATAATCCAGAGCTACTACTAATAGTTTAGTAGTAGTGCTGTATTTTACTATGCCGCTACTGCTAATGGGCCCCACTTAGTAGTAGCGCTTCTCCGGGAAAGCGCTGCTACTAAGTACGGTAGTAGCAGCGCGTTTTGGTAAGCAGCGTACTGCTAGTTCCGGCTGGTGCCACCTTTTCACCCCCTTCCTCTCCCCCACTTTGCCCCCTCTACCCCTCCTTTCCCCTCTCCACTCTCCACCATTGTTGCTCTTCTTCTCTCTTCCTCCTACCTCTCTTATCTGCTCATTAATGTCCCCCTCCACCATAACTCTCCTTCATAAATGGCCTCTCTCACATCTCTGTTTGTCCTACCTCTCTTTCCCCATTAATGCCCCGTCCACCCTAACTCCCTCTCCATTAGTTAGCTAGCTAGATTCACCTCTCCTCCCCAACAGCTAGATCTAGCTAGCTATTTCGCCATCCACGCTGGCTCTCTCAATCGGTCTCTCTCATCATCTAATTAACCGCACGTGTGCTCTCTCTCGATCGGTCTCTCTCGGGAGATATATAGGTGAGTAAAAAAAGTTGTTCGATTCAAGAATGGGAATATGTGTGTGAATGAGAATATGTGTGTTTGGGATATATATGGAGAGATTTGTGCGAGTGTGACATGCCCTTGAGTTGCTTATGTTTTTCCGAAATGTCAATTTATTTCTGTTTCGGTGAATTTCGAGCAAACTCAATATGTCCTATTTTTAGGCAAGGTCATGCCAAAATTTTACTCCCTCCATTCCAAAATAGATGACTCAACTTTGTACTAAATTTAGTGCAAAGTTGAGTCATCTATTTTGGAACGGAGGGAGTATATGACTTTGAAGCATGCATGCATTATTTATTTTATAACCCTTTTTCTTGTTATACCGTGCAGTCGGTCATGAAGGTGAGTGGATGGAAGGTGGACCATACATGCAATCCGCGGTGGTGGACATGTATGCAAATAATCGGACTACGATTCACTACAAAAAAAATACACTTCCGTGATGATACGTGTTTGTCACAGTAGGTCGCATTTTTTGTCATGCATGTACATCCATGAAAAATTTATGACATAATCAAGATAGTCATACCTGTGCTGTCGTAGAAGTGTTCCATGACATTACCAAAATTATCATCACAGAAGTGTCCACTTCCATGACGATAAATCGCGCGTCACAGAAGTGCTTTCGTCAAGGGTGACCGACATGTGGCATCCACCGTAACGGAACGCCGTTAAGCTATTGGGTCGGGTTTTGGATCCGATAACCCGTTAACAGCCCCGACCAATGGGAAATTTCCATGTGTAAAATTCTTATTGGCCGGACGAAACACGTGTCAGCTCGTTAGTGGGTCAGATGGGCGCCTATGATATGTCGACACGTTCCACGGCCCACCACTGGCCCATTTAGCTTACAAAGCCGACCCGTTTGACTTGGTCAAAAGTTAACAGGCTGGCCCATGAAAAGCCTGTTAACGGTCTCTTCGCAAATAGCCCATTTATCGGCCCGTTAACTCACGACCCGTTAGGCACTAAAGGAAATCGGCCCAACAACTTCATGTGGGCCATCAAATATAACACCAGCCCATTTCACTTTCGGCCCATGTATGGCCCATGACATCTTTCGGCCCATATGAGGCCTTCGTATCTTTCGGCCCTTTACAGGCCCACGGTGACTCTAGGCCATAATGAACAGTAATTTTCTTTGTACCCATTAACGGCCCGTGATTTACATGGGCCATTTCCAGCCCGTGTTAGCTTTCGGCCTATTGACGACCCATATGTTCTTGGGCTCCTTTTCGGCCCTCGATTACTTCCGGTCCGTTACTGGCATGTTCCCCTAATGGGCCAAATTTGGCCCATGGCAAGAGTCAGCCCGTTACTGGCATGTTCCCCAAATGGGCCAAATTCGGCCCATGGCAAGAGTCGGCCCATTACTGGCCTGTTACCCTAATGGGCCAAATTCGGCCCATGGCAAGAGTCGGCCCATTTCTGGCTAGCCCGTCCTATATTCTGGCCCATTAACGACCCGTTATGCCTATGACAGAATTAAGCTTCTGCAGTCCTACGGCCTGTTAACGGCCCGTTACTGTGCCTGGCCGGTACCAATTACGCACGATTACGGCCCATGTAGACCAATTTATCCGACGGCCCGAGGCCCACCGATTACAGGCCCATTTATCGACGGCCCAAGGCCCACCGATTACAGGCCCATTTATCGATGGCCCGTAGGAGACCCATGGATCCTACGACCCGTATATGGCCCATGGGTAGTTGCGGCCACTAGCAAACTAGGGAAAAAGAAGACTAGGAAATTAATAAGGCCGAAACTAACGCTAGGCTATTAAGGCGATTGCATAGATTACATCCACTCGGCATCAAAGATCACCACCAGTGCAAATATAGGGAACACCCTACACTATACAAAAATGGCTTGCTGTTTTCTTCAGCCGGTGGCTGCACGTTAAGAATAAATTTTGTATGGAACCAAAACAAATTACAACTATATAACAAAAGGAAGGTTGGCATAAAACTTAACAGTCTAGAAGATAAATGCACCACCAGAAGTTCAGAAGCTCGGTTCATTTGACCTGACTGTTACGTTTTCATGCTATATTGTCCGATGGAGCACCATAACCCTCGCGTTCATTTCCCCTAGGCTCCTGAACAACGTAGCAAATGTCTGATAGTCTGGTTTCAAAACCATGCATATCTTGACGACATTGAGCAATGTTTCTCGTTGTTTCACAAAGGGCCTCTGTTAGGGAATGGACTTGTGTCTGGAGCGCAGATACAACATTGCTTTGAGCTTGCATATCTTGATTATGAGGCAGTTTGGACGATATTGCCTTAACAACCAACCCAGTATTATGCAGGAACGTGCTTTTTGCACTGTTAGTGGATAGGTATTGACCCACTGCAGCAAGAGCTGACATTGCGGTTATAGTTGCCTCGCCACCTTTAGAAGGTGGCGGTCCACCATTTTCTCCATAGCTCGCTGAAAAGTTGAGGTTTTACATTAGTAGTACCAGAACAGAAGATATTAAGGAGGCAGCAAAACCAAACAAAATAGCTTTGGTCTATATACAGAACTTATTCTGGTGAACCCATGTAAAATATTAGTTGTACTTTATTGCAAAGTACATAATAAAACCAGGTTCCAAACATATGACCATGTACCATCGCTAATGTATTGTCTATTTCTTCACATTGTATTGAGGTCTAAGGATAAAGAGACGAAGTTTACAATACGGTAAGCATAGTATAACATCATCCATATCACAAAACAACTTAGAACAGACAAAGATGCAATTGTAACGTTGTGTGGGCAAGTCCAGCACGGAACTAGATTACGGGTAAAGATCAAAGGAACATCACTCCTCCCTTTTAAACCTTGTAAGGTGCAATGATACGCTAAGACAATTGTGTATAAAATTGAAAAGAGTAATAGACATTGGCTGCAAACCATGCAGTTCAAGGCACAAGTCAGAGTAAGTAGTAGTTAAAAGGCATGAGGATTAAGGACTTACAACAGCGGCTTTGACCGGTGTAGTCATGCCCTTCTTCTTGCTGGTGTGACAATCCTTGAAGATTTCCACTGCATTTGGTTCAGGTACTTTTTGGTCCTTGCGGGCTTTCCTCTGCATTTCGAACAAGTCAATATAGATCTGATAATATGGTACAACAAAAAGAGTGAAACAACAACTAATTACAAGAGCCTCGCAGTGTGCAATATAGCTACGAGATCCTATCGTCTGTTGGAATTTCACTTTCGTACAGTTGGCCTTGTTCTTTGAACAGTTCACCTACAAGAAGATAGATTTGCGTGGCACATGCGTCAATAGGACTTCAACACGTGATCTGATCACATATATATAATGTACCTGATACTTCGGATCAGATCAGTGTTTAACAAGGCCCCTCCAGTCTTCATCCGATATATTTTCCACTGGAGATGTTTGGGAAAGTTCACTGTTAGCCTTGCCTTCAAAGTGAGTTTTCCTCAAGTTATACCGATACTGTCACAGAGCAGACTTGAAAACATGGGTGCAAGCATGTCTGGTTGCATCATCTTGGCTATCCAACTTGAACCTCATCTGTTGAAAATTATGGGAGTCTCATTATCAGCAACCTAGAAAGTATGGGACAGAGCAAGACGATATTACTAGTTTCCATACATAACCATACTTACAGATAAATGGTCGAGGAAGGTGTTGAACTGGGTTTCGTCTTTGTCATTCCTGTACTGAATCCATGTTGGGAGGATACGTACATGACACCTAACGGCAACCGCTGCCTCTGATACTAACTTGGCTGACTCTATAGCATCACGTGGCCTTTTTAAACCTGCCTCAAAACGGATTTCCATTCTTCCTCCTCTATATTTAGTTAACCTATCGAGCATTATCCCTGATGTTTGTTTCCTCTTGCACCTAGGTGCTAGTCCAACAACGAACATAGGAAGTGTTAGTGTACATCAAACTGTGAGACTACATATAAAGAAGCATGCAACTGTAACTTGACTCCAGCAACTACCTTCTTGCTGTTGAAACTCACAAGGTTCATCTGATATTGCCAACTCGTCTTGTGTCAAGAGTGCTTGGGAAGTAGTGTCAGGTGGCAAGGGAGCTTGGGAACGTGCTGCTAGCTCAGTTGACGCACGAGTATGTCGTGCAACGGGTAGTACTGTGGTAGGTGTTGCAAGAACTAGGGCTATCTCTGCTTGTTTGGTGGCAGCTATTTGTTTTTGTTTGGCTTTTTTGCAGCTTGTGTAGCATGGGATGCCGTGTTTGTAGAATTTTCGGCTGGACTTTCACTTTCTATTGCACCATCAGTACCAGCAGAATCTGCAGGATTCATCCGCTTCTCATTCCCTGCTATTCTGTGTTTCTTCCTCTTTCTCCGTGCCATGTTAAGTCAAGCCGACAAGAAGAACGAATAACAATTTTGTTCTTCAAAACAAATTGATGTGTGATGCAGACAAACTGAACTTTGATGTTAGACAACCACATGATAGGAGGATGTAATATGTATGAAAAACATGACGGAAGAGATAACCAGAACTATGATGTGTAAACTAAGAAGAAGACATTTCACCAAATTAGAAGCAATGCAATGGAAGGTAGACACCATATGAAAGATGCTACAAATATCGCCCTGCCAAGTTAACAGTGTCTCAGCATAAATGGCGTTTAAACAAATGTGAAGCAGTACAAGAAATAAATCATATGCAAGATGCAAACAACATCACACTACCATGTTAGAGGTCTCTCATCATTAGTGCCATTGCATATTCACAGCATTGCATATTCACAGCTTATGATGTGTAAACTAAGGAGAAGGCATTTCAACAAATTAGAAGCAGTGAAAGCTAGACACCATATGAAAGATGCAACGAATATCACTCTACCAAGTTAAAACTGTCTCGTCATATGTGCCATTTCAACAAATTAGTAGTACAAGCTAGAAAAGAATGTGAGATGTAACCTATATCACACTCCGAAGTCAAACGTGTCTTATGATAAGTGATTGTTGCAGGTTACACAACAGTAGTAATTTGATGTAAGAACATGGTGTGATAGACAGATATTGTATGTTCTAGAAACAGGAACACGTGTCTTATTCAAGTATAATGTGTAAAGTAAGCAGATGGAATTCAACAAAATTAGAAGCAATACAAGCTAGACATCACACATAACATGCAACCACATATAAAAGTGCCAAGTTAGGGGGAGCACCAGTGATGCTGCACTAGGGGAGACGTGCTCATCATAAACACAGCTTTGTTGAGTGTCTATGCATGTGTTGTCTTGGAAATCATCTTGGGGGTGTGGAGGAGTAGAAACTGTAGAGGCCCTCCATTTGGAAGGAGCACCTTTATCTGTTGCCTTGCTAACTTCCTTCCGCTTTATTGATTTTGAATTGTCAAGTAAAACTGACAAGAAAAAGCAATAAAATTCTCTCTTCAGAACTCATTCATGCATGATACTAACAATCACTACTTCGATGTAAGGCAAACACATGATACCAGGATGGAATATGTACGAAAAACAGGACGGCATGGCATGTTCACAACTGCTTGTGTAAACTAAGCAGAAACCATTCCAGCAAATAAGAAGCAATGCAAGCTAGACACCACATGAAAGATGCAACCAATATGACTCTGCCAAGTTAAAAGTGTCCCATCATAATTGGAATTTCAACAAGTTAGAAGCAGTGCATGCTATAAATCATATGAAAGATGCAACTAATATCGCACTGCATATACTAAAGGTGTCTCGTCATATTGATTGATGCGGGATACAAAAAAAACAATAGTTTTATGTAAGGACATGCTTAATAGATAGATTTACTATGTACTAAATACAGGAAGGCATGTCACATTAACAGGTATAATGTCACATTTACAGGAGTATAAGCTAAGCAGACTAGCACATGTAGTTTAACCAGATTGGAAGAATTACAATCTAGACACCATATGCAACACGCAACCACATACCACGCTGCCAAGTTAGAGCAAGCACCTGCGATGCTAGTGTAGGGGAAATGCTGTTATCAACTACAGAGCTACGTTCACTATCTTCATCTAGCATTTATGTTTCTTGAGAATTATGACGGGAGGCTGACGCTGCATTCTTTAAATGAGGAGTAGTCCCCTTGCCTGCCTGCCTCGTCATAACTGATTGATGAGGGATACACAAGAACATTAGTTTGATGTAAGAACATGGTTAATACACAGATGTACTAGTATGTACCAAAAACAGAAAGGCATGTCATATTCAAAGGTATAATGTGTAAGCTAAGCAGATGCAATTTAACCAAATTGGAAGCAATACAAGCTAGACATCCGGCTGGAGTGGTGAACATGATCATCTAGGACCTGAGAGCCTGGTGGGAGGCGGGCTGCTTCGCCACCATCGCGGCTTTTTAGCTGGCTTCTAGGTGATGCCTGTCTTTGCTGGGCTTGTCACTGGCTTGGCCAGTGCCCTGACTAGCTATTTGTCTTCTGGTGCTCATGGGATGGTGGTTCATGTAAAAATATCTTTCCTTATCTTAATAAAGACCGACTTCGGCCTTTCAAATACAAGCTAGACACCATATGGAACATGCAACCACATATGACACCGCGAAGTTAAAGCAAGCACCTGGGATGGTGGTTCATTGTGAGCGAGGTCATCAACTCCAGAGCAACGTTTACCGTCTCCATCTACTAACACTGCACCCTTTAAAGCGTTGTAACGTGACGCGCCTAGCCGTGTAGAAAGCTGGCACGACTTGTCTCTTTTCTTTTTGCCTTCGCTTTCGGCAGACTCTGAAATACCCTTGCATAAAAACACAATAGTGAGAGTATGGATGAAGTGTGTGCAGAACTAGTGCACTGTAAAAGTAGCAGATAGCAGGTGGCTGAAAAATAAATGACAGGAGACATATGATAGCTCTACAACATTGCATGGCAAACAAAATTAGATTCTACTCCGTATGATTTTGTAATATATGAGCACAGGAAATGCAGGTACTCCTCCAACACACCACCACATGTGGTCATATCTAAGATAACAGTCGACTGAAAATAAATAGGTCAGTCGATTTTTTTAATGAACTGTCTGATCTATAAGGAACGGGCAGATGGCCTTCGTTTACCTCCCGCCAGTTACTGTTGACGATCTTTCTCGATCCGCCAGCGACCACCGGCCCAGACCCGTGCCTCAGCAACCCCTCCCTCCCATCGACCTCACACCACTGCCATGCTTGGCAGCGCCCCCAAGCCATCCCTTTAATCCCGGCCGACCTCCAGATCCGGCGCCAGTAGCTCTAGGCCACAGACGCCCCTAAGATAAACACCAAGGCGCTGCTTCCCCGGCGTAATAGTCGTACTAGCGCCTGTTACGCCGGGGAATGCTTCCGTTAATTGGGAATCAACTGGCCAGAAATTGAAATTCAGGGGGGCGACGGACCTCTAGCTAAGGTGAAATAGTATATGAGGAGAAACCTTGTGCATCGCGAGTTACTAGGAACATCTAGTATCAAGAAGAAGCGGTCAACTAGTGTCTTCTGTGGGATGAATACCGTGCAAGCAGAGACGTAAGATTTGCACGAATAAGGGAAGAGGAGTACCTTCTTCGGTTGCCGGTGTGGTCACCTCCACATGTCGCGCCGATCTTCTTCTTTTTACCGGGGAAACCGATGTTCTGGAGGGTGCAGGCTTGGACGAACCCATGGCCAAATTGTTGACTGTGTTGCCGTGGCCGTATGTCGGCGGAGGGGAAGCATATCTGAGGTGGCGAAGGACGGCGTAGCAGGAACAACTCCGGTGCGGTGTGGAGGGTGGCGAAGTTGGAGCGGCAGTGGTGAGGCGCAGGACGGCGTGGTTGAACTGGCTCGGGTATGGACGGCTCGGCCTCGGCTTCAACTACTAGCCGTGGAGGGCGTTGCGGTTGAGGTTGCGGTGGACGACGACGTCGGGGTATCGGCTCCGGCGTGATTGAGGAGGGCGGCGGTTGATGGGTGGGATGGGGTGGTGGACGGAGGACGCCGGGGTTTCGCGGCTGGTGGAGAGGTAGTTTTGGCGCCCACGGAGTACGAATGGGGAATAGGACGGGTGGGGGGGAACCATGTTTCGGTCTGGGACACACTTGTTTTTGGCTTTTCTGAATAGAAGATGGGACACGCTTGTTTGAAATTTGGGGAAAGTACAAACTTTGCCCCCCTCTTGAATTTAGGACCTACTGCGGGTCGGGTGTAGGATGGTAATCCCAGGTGTCCCAAATAGTGGGCAGGAGCAATTTTCGGCCGCGCGCATGTGTGCTTAGGCGGCCATTGTGTATGAATGTTTTTCAGAGGCGGTTGTGTGGCGTCTAGATGAAGCTACAAACCTACCCCAGTTTAGACCTTTGGATGTCGGGCCGGTAGGTTTCACAGGTCAGAGTTATTAGAAAAGTAATTTCCTTGTACTACCAAACATTGGTCTCACACGGTTTCGGGCGAGTAGAGGCTCTTTTGGCGCTTCGTTCAAAATTTTGAAACACAAGCATTCACGTTTAGAGTACTCTTGAACTATGAGGATTGACTTACATAGACAACGTTATATTTGACCTTGTATGTTTGAAAACCTCATTAAATTATCCGCTTCCTTTTGAAATTTTGACACTTCAAAATCCTATAACTACGATTATTTTGGAATGGAGGAGCTAAATTTGAATCTATTTTGTACACGACTACATATTCTATTATGTACAAAATCAGATCAAAGATTGGTACCCCCATAGTTTAGGTATGGTTCACAAATGCCATGATATCAAATTCAAATAATTGAATGGACTTCATGTTGAATTCGATTTTTTTAAACCACCTTAGGTTGAATTCAAATGTATGCTAGTTCATAGGTAGCTATTTATAAATGTCCATTGTGTAACTTTCGTATGTATAATGTGCTTTACACACACAACATGAACTATACTCACGTTTATATTCGATTGCTAAAGCGATGCATTGTCTGGAGTTCAAAATACTAACTATGTGGATCAATGGTGTTGAATAATAACATAGACATGCTCAAATTCGATAGAATCTAGATGTCTGATGGATCAATGACCGCTCCTTACGCGAATTGCAAATATCATGATCCCATCCTAATATTTGGATACAATTTATATCTTTAATCAATGTGTAGAGCAGTCTTTTACGTGTAGTTTCACTCTCCATCGGAGGTCTTTCACACATGCTCACACACTCTCTCCCGAGGTGTCTTTCTCGCACACATGCTCTAGATATAACCCCCTCCCTCTCCAACCATTTACAACTGTTTTCACTAACCTTTATCACAAGCACTCTTCCTCTCGCAAACATACACACACACAATCCTCATCGACCCTTTCTATATACATGGACCTGCCTACGTGTCTCATGTACGCACATTATCTTTACGCCTGTCTCTCACGCATTATCTCACACCTCTCTTCCTAATCGACGAGTATGATTCTAGAAGGGCATTCTGTAGGATGCCCCTTAAATTTAGGTTGAATGAATAGTAATATCAGAGATAAAGGGGTTACCTTAGTCCGAGAACCTAGGGTTACAAATCCTAGCCGGCTTTGTCAGTGGACACAGAGTACTTCACAATTCTGCTATGTTTGTCTTGTACGACTAGTCATCCATGGGTCTTCCTAAATGTGTCATGGGCCGACCAATGTGGCGTAGGACGGAACCGGACGAAGGGCCTCACCTCGACCCACCGGACCTCACGCGGTGGCACACCCTCTGCCCTCACGTCTCATTATCTTCTCACACCCACACATACCAACACAAACACCACACACACAAAAAATTTCTCCTGGTGCCTCTATTCCCTCCCCCCTTGCATATACACACTCAAGGGAATGGAATCTACTGTTGTGACGTCATATTCGTCTCTCTCTCTCTCTCTAGACCACTCTCATTTCTTGTGCTATCTCTCCCACGCCCCCCGTCGGCCCCTCTATCCATGCCTCTCTCGAATACGTAATACACACACATACCTCTCTAGGCCTCGCCAAATGCATCAACTACACATTCACACATGTTACATCACGTACCCCATTGATCTAAAAAGCCCTCTCTTCACGTTTATTTCGCATACAACATTCCTTTTGAATAAAGTGTGGCCAAAATTTATTTTAGAGTTTCTACATATATACAATATTACAAAGTTATATGGAGGAGTACGAACGCTAATTTGCATTGCATGGTTCCCACAATGATATTTATTCCGCACTGTGAATTTGTATATTTTATACTATATACAAAGTTAGTCATAATAAAGAGAAACGAAGAGCATCTCTCTCTCCATCGCATACCCCCCTGTACGCCCCTTTCACGTATGCACACAAAACTATCTCCAGGTCCTCTAAAAGTAAGCCCCCAGAAAATTCATGCATGTTTCATCTTTCTCTCGTGATATATGCAATGACGATCATTGTATTTGAAGCGAAAGCATGATACATACATTGGACTTCATAATCCACTCATTATGGTCACCGTTTACGTTTAGTGGTTATTATACAGTCACGTGCTCACCGTACAACTTTGTATTTGCTCATAACATGACTAGTTGACCAGTTAAACGCTCCACGTGGCACCTCTAGTGTTGCATCACATTATCTCACTAACATCGTGCCCACCTGTCGACTTGTATCTACTCTACATCTACACTATTATAAAATACATAAAATACACTCTTATAAAAAACAGAGTTGGTTATGATGGTGTGCCTGCCATCCTACAATATAGGCCGTCCGATTTATATCTGTCAGATAGGAAAGAAACTATGGCAATTTTGCAAAAAGGTACCCACACACCTCTCCACATTTGCAAATAAGGCCTTCCCTCGTTCATCCTTTTCTCTCACTAGATAAACAAGTCATACAAATGCATCTTGATGTTACGTACAACGCACGGGCATCTTGCTAGTAAGAATGAAAACAAATGACAAAAAAATATTTTGATGGTGGTTCAAAGTCATGACCGCGGGCACAACGGACAAGGTGGCCTTGTATTGGTATGCTGAGCCGTCTATTTTAACACACAGGAGCTGGTGTGGTGATTATACACACACGCACGCATGCACACGAACTCCATCCATGCAACACTCACACAAACACATGCACCCACGCACGCACGCAACACTCACACGTACACACGCAGCCATGCACGCACGCAACACTCACATGCACACACGCATGCATGCATGCACACACCAGTACACCACACGACCAACACACACTCTCACGCTCAAGTGCTCAACCTACACGTACATGCGCACACATCAGGCCTTGATAGACACATACACAACCAGGTGATTCCCGCGCACGGGTTGGAGCCTTGTCGCGCCTGCGTAAATTTGTGTTTATCTGACCTTTTCCCTATGCGAACTGATAGGTGGGACCCACAAGGAACATGGTCAATTTAACTAGTCAACATGGCGCCACGCAGACTATTTGGCCGGTCAATAGAGTGCAATCTGATGCTGAACTGCGAGCAAGTGACCGGATAATCACCGCAAAACGTATATAGTGACCGTAATCAGCTTATTTTGAAGTTCGGTGACCGTATTACGCTTTTCTCTCTGTAGGCCCTCCAAAACTACGTCTCTACACGTTCTCGCATGTTACATCTAACAACTATGCAATACAGCACTACTACTACACTCTAACACAATAACTCATATGTGTTTTTAGTTTTACTAGATATCATATTGTTACTTATAATTATTCAGTTTGCATACATTAAAATTGCCTTCGAAACGTATGGCCAGTATCATCTACCGCGCGGGAAAAATCCCGCCCTTTCCTGCTTAATCAGGTTTGTATCGATGGATCGTGCGAAACAGCAAAACTATAGTACTATACAGTACAAGTTACAGTTCACTGGGCCATCGTGTCGTCTACTCCTCCGTCGTAAGAGTGGAGCGCTCGCTTTCATAAATCTTCTAGTCCCTTCCACCGACATGTGGGACATCAAGCTACCGGGTCCACGTGCCATACCGGAATACAGTGCAGAGCAGCCGGGGTGAAGCACCCCAGTCATGGCGCCGGTGTAGTAATGAGCAATGAGGCGTCAAATCACAAAGCTACACCTTTCCCGCAGTTAAGTTGGAGGGACGAAGTAATAATGCTAAAAAAAGAAGTTGGAGGGACGAAGCAACCATCATTTCACTCGTTGCTGAATCCGCTTCTCCCTCATCTTCTTCAACTTAACCACGTGTTGCTTCTGCCGTTGTTCTGCCTCATGTGGGATGCGGATCATCTTGGTAAAGCACTGACACGTGGGACCGCATGTTAGCAAACCGCCAGGACAACGTCCTCCGAAAATAAGAAACCTCCCCCGCCATCCGCGCGGAAAAATCACCTCCTTTTTACTAATCTTTGATTCTATAATTTTTTAGATCAATATAATTGAGATTTGTATAGATAGCACACAGGAGCAAAACCAAGTGGTACGGTTAAGGGCATCCACAATGTGTAGCCAAATGTGAAAATAGCTTTTGGCATCGTGGGAACCATTGTGGACGGTGTTGCCAAAGCCAAAAAGATGGAACCGAAGCTCCCTGATTGATTGATTGAAGGAATAGAAAAATGCAACGTCTCTCCTCTTTCTCCCAGGCTTGGACGCATGTAGTACAGTATAGAGCACAGAGTCTACTCCCCTGTCCCTTCTATCACAAATCACAAAGCAGTGAGGCGTCAAATCACAAAGCACGGACGAAGCAACTATCAATTCACTCTTCGCTGACTCTGCTTCTCCATCGTCTTCTTCGAGAAACCATCTCACCTCACTAGTACTCCTAGTAGTAGTACTAGTAAAGGACTTCCTGGATGCAAATAAGGCGGTTGTCTCGGCTTGCAGGCGGCACTTGCGAACGACTTGCCGTGGTCTCCCTCAATGGTGTTCTCCGTCGAACGCACTTCGCCAAACCACAAAAAAAAGTCGTCGACGTCACCGCAATGGGCAAGGAATTCAAATATAGTTACTACCTCCATTTTTTTGTACACAAGGCGAGTATATCAAAATTACAATTTGCAAAGGGCCACTAACACTAATCGAGGCAAAATTGATGGGGTTAGCAACCAAGGACATTAACATCCCCTGCATGCATGCGGAAGTGAGAAGGTTCGTTTGCATGGCGCTGCATTAATCAAGCGATGAGGAGTGAGATGGTTAGCTCTTTGGTCTTTCGAGAGAAAAATACGCATTAATTGACACGTGAAACGAGGATTTGTATCGATAAAATCCCGCGAAGGAAAACCCCGCCTTTCTTTTTTAACACTAGTACTCCTAGTACATACGTACTTATCCTGTTTGGGTCTGGGCCTTGCATTGCCAAACTTCGCCACACATTTTTGCCAAGCTTGCCTAAAGTTTTCAAAATGAGAAGGAGGTACACTTGTGCACGGCTGTCGCAGTCACACCGCACCCTCACACGATCGCTCATGCACGCCATCGTCGCACCGCACCCTCACACAGTCGCTCCTGCATGCCGCAAACCCAACCAAGGGAACGCACCCTCACTGACACGTGCTGTCGCATGTGAACAAACCAAACTCAGCCATCCTATCGCTGACACATAATTTTCGTTCATAGAGTATGTTTATCCAACTGCATGTTGGGGAGTATTCGTACAGCCCGTGCGGTGGTTTCTTGGGGAAGAAGAAGAGGTGAGGAAGAAGGAAAGAAGGGTTAGGAGACGTAGGATATTCATCCAACCGCCTGAAATGGTAGACTGACCCAAGTCAGGCGACTTGCATAACTAATAGTATGTTTTTACACAGCAAAAGATCCATAAAAACAACAACATAAAGAAAAACTACCACTGCTCGTGGAAAGAGACGGCCTTGTCGTCTTTAGCTGCCAGCGTGAACCAGCCGTCGCTGCCGACGTGTGTCTCCGCATCGTGGTTGTCCTCGGCCTCCATCTACTCGTTCAAGCGGAGCGTGCGGGCGCTCTACACGGACGAGAGCACAACCCGGTTCAAGTCGAGGACGTCCGGTTTCGCCTGCAGGAGGGCCTCAATGGCAGCGACATCTGCGCGCTCCGCGTCGAGTCGAGCCTCCGCCACCTGGTTTAAGTCCAGGACTTCCGGTTCCGCCTGCAGGAGGGCGTCGATGAGAGCGGCATCCGCGCGCTCTGCGTCGAGTTGAGCCTCTGCCGCCTGGTTCATGTCCAGGACGTCCGGTTCCGCCTGCAGGAGGGCCTCGATGGCAGCGGCATCCGCGCGCTCCGCCTCAAGTTGAGCCTCCGCCGCCCGGTTCACATCCATGACATCCGGTTCCGCCTGCAGGAGAGCCTCGATGGCGGCGGCATGCGCGCGCTCCATGTTGAGTTGAGCCTCTGCCTCCCGGTCCTCCTTTAGTATCGTCATGTTGAACCGCTGGTCCGCCTGCACTATGGGGGACTCGGACGCCGGCACGAAGTCGACGTCCATCATCTCATACCCATCGGGGGCCTTCTGCGCCGCGACCTCCGCAGTGAACATTGGATCGGCTTCCTCCTCCTCGTAGCTTGGCTCCAGAGAACTCGGGGTTTGGCCCGCCGCAAAGCGAGCTTGGAAACGGAGGTCTGTGGCGCCGATCGCCGCCGCGATTTCTGCGCGACGCTCCGGCGTCAGCATCTTGTAGTAAGTGATCTTGCAGCGCACCATGGCTTTCCGGCAAACTAGGGGACGCTTGATGCGGGCTAGGGGATCGAAAGGTGGGGGAATGGGCTGGAGATTTGGTGTGGTTTTAGGGCAGTGGCTGGCGTAGGCCGAGCAGCGAAGGTTCTGTGTGAATAGTGGTTCCGGTGATGACCGGTTAATCAGTTTTGACTATACATCGCTCTTGTCGCGTTCGCGTTGCAGCCTGGCATGCTGGACCCTCCATGTTGCTCACCGAATGGAACGCGCTTCGTCTTGTGTTTTCGCTCGCTTGTGGGACCGCAGTTGAGAGCAAACCGACGTCCCTCCCCCTCCCCCGCCCGCGTCATTTATTATACCACCACTCCCTCCGTTTTATGCGGAGTAAATAAAAACAGAGGGAGTATACTACGGATGAGGATCCCCTGACGTGGCCGAACCCATTGAGTAACTGACATGCGGGGCCTAGCAAGCATGGGGTCCGCCAGTAAGTGACTGAAAGGGAGGGTAAGGCAGGGATACCTACGTCAGAGGATCCACTTCCACTATACTACTTTGACAAAATGTTAGAGTAATAATATATAACATGCAACTTACACAAATGTTAGAGTAATAATATATGACATGCAACTTACACAAAGAACATGGTCAATTTCATATGTGAAAGGAGTTTCCAATGATATAATTTTCACATTATACATTTCATGTACTCCCTCCATCTAGGTGTGTAAGTCATCTTACGAAAACCAAATAATCCCAAAACACGTAGGCGTGGTGCATTAACTTCTACCTCGTTTCTTGTTTCTTGACATATGAACCAATAAGAGATGAGGGTGTGCATGATTTTAATGACCTGAGACTATCAAACATGACATGCAGTGGTTAGTTCATTGCATGCACAGCCTCCGGTGCACAGCCTCCGTTTTCCTCCGTTTTCCTCTCCTCCTTGGTCACGGTGCACAGCCTAAGATGACTTACTCATCTATGTGAAAGGAGTACTATTAATCTTGTCAATAGTCAAATTGGAAACCATCTCGAGTACAAATCTAGGAGTACGTACGAATCTAACAATATTGATTGGGCGTTGTTGAATGTTGATACCTTTTTTAGCATAGTAGAGATACTTTGACTACACATAAAACTTATATGTAAAGTAGAAAGGATAGGAGGGAGTATATTGTACATTCAAAAACGAAATGAACATTGAATACCCTTTATATATGATTTGCGCATGCTATGATCACTGGTTCAAAATTTTGAATCTGCCTTAGGTATCACGTGCCCCCACTCGTTCCCTCTCGATTTCATCTCGGGGTCCGGAGATCTATTGAAAGAGGACTAGGGTGGGTACATGCGAATGATACTCGGCAGAATATTCAAATGAGGCATGCGGGAGGATGGACTCGACTGGAGGGCGACATGATCGATGGAGAAGAGGGTTGGAGAGGAATGAGAAATAAGCAAACGCCACATGATTACACTTGAACGGCTCAAATAAACAATAAGTTGTCTCGCTTGGCCTACATAGTGAAAGGCCTAATGCGCAATGCGGAGCACTGACACTCGAATATGGCCGGGAAAACAGGGAAACCGACATGCGGGGCACACCCGTCAGGACAACGTAGCGCAGACTAGTCCAATGGAGGAGCTGGCCCACGACCTCCTCGCCACCGACAACCGTTCATGTGGGTTGTTGGGGCCAACAACGGGGCGCAGCTCCAGCATCGCCTCTGGACACGGCGACCACGGTGAGCGACACGCTCATATCGTCGATAGACACGGTCGGTTTCAGTGTGCCGAGGGTGGCGTTAGTGCTGTGGCATGACCAATGGTATGTTTGGTTTGTGCCCAAGGTTGCCCCATCAAAGCATTGGGTAGCCAAAATTTTGGTTGAGGTATTGGTTGCCCATGATTTGACATTGGCAAGAAAAATGAACTAGAGTTGGCTAGAGTTCATTGGCATGCCAAAGAAATGGCAACCATCCAAAAAAGACCAATCTTTGGGTCATGACCAAAATTTTGGTAAGGTGCACTTTGGCCACAATCCAAACACACCCTAACACTCGGCTCGTCGAGGATGCACGGGGCACCGCGACGCATCCACGGAGTGGTGTAGCGCGGCCAACTGCATCCTCTGGACCTGAGACCATGCCGGGTCGTCTTGCTTTTTTAATGACATGCGGGGATCACATTTGAGCAAAGGGCATCTCCAACATTGCCACGACCGCAGCTGACTACCATGGCACACCAAAGCCCTCGTCCCTCGCACCGTCGCGCGGTGCGTTCCCAGCCGGCGCCAGCTGCCCACATTCATGCCGTCCGTTCGTATGTCGTCGTTAAGAGGCTCGGTGCCCGAGGAACCAACTCCGGCGATTTAATGACGCACCCGGACGCTTGGCTTCACCGGAATGCGTTACTTAAAGCAGCAACGCCCAACTAACCTCCACACATAGCGCATCGTCCTCCTACCTGGCACCACATCCGCCATGACTGCAAGTGCGAATGCTCTGCGGGAGAGCTTGTCTTTGGGGATGAAGCTCGAGGTCGCCGCCCTTGCTCAAGTCGCCTCTCGCGATGCAATAGCGGCGTAGCCGGACGCGGACGCGATCGCACAAGCGGTGGCCATGCTGGCGGCCGACGACGGGAGCACCGTCAGCCACGCATCCTACTTGCCGCTGTCCAACGCCCGGCACCGCCGAGGTTGGGGACTCCTCCGAGGATGAGTAGGGCATGGCAGGCGGCAGGGTATGGTGTGCCAACTGGGCGGTCCGTATCCCATGTTCTACTCTTCCTTGGCGGAGACCGCACCTTCACTTCACGGGTCTTGAACCCCGCCCCCGTACATAGAGATCGCAGATGGAGGACGTCGGTCGCCGCCGTAGAATAGGTTTAGGGTTGGGTTTCTTTTATTTTTCTGTCCTATAAAAGTTCGAAATGTAATGAAAATCTGCCGTGTTTGCATTAATCTCGGCCGGTGTATATGAACTCTCACAATAATATACATATTGTAGGTGTACTAGCAAGATGCCCGTGTGTTGCACGGAAGATCAAGATCTTGTGGGAGAAAAGGATGAACGAGGGAAAGCCTTATCTGCAAGTGTGGAGAGGAGTGCGGGTAAATTGTCATAGTTTCCTTCCTATCCGTTAGATATAGATCGGACGGCCTATATTGCAGGATGACAGGCACACCATCATCACCAACTTTGCTTTTTATTGAACCGAGACAAATCTAAAAAACCCAAATAAGCCAACCCCCCAGCATATCGCGCGGGAAAAGACCCGGGCGCACCATTTTAGTCGGGATTACCGGATTACTAGTAATAGTATCGATGGATCGCACGAAGCAACATTTTTTTTGAGGGGGCGAAGCACCTAGTTTAAAAGGAAAAAAGGTGGTACACTCACAACACTCCTGTCGCGGTCACATTGCACCCCACACACATTTGGTCCTGCACATGGCTCACGCAAACGGAATGCGCTTCGGCTTGCCTCTTCACTAACACGTGGGACTGCACTTGGGGAAACTGACCATGCGCCAAACTCCCCCCGCCCACCGCGCGAAAATCCTCCCCCCCCACAAAAATTCCCCCCAAATTCGATTCAACCGCCCTTCGGC
>NC_057813.1:219955023-219971416 GCF_018294505.1 Triticum aestivum | reverse complement strand
ATCCCCCCTCCACTCCATTCGCTCCGCCAAAGCCGCCCTCCCCGTCGCACCGATACGTCGGCGCCGCGGTTCGTCGAGGGGACGCACGGCGATCCTCTCACTCCCACAATACATTCTCGTAGACTATCGTCCTCTAGCCGCGCCGCCACCTCTGGCTACGTTCTTGTGGAGGCGCACGGCGGTCAGCGCCGCCACCGCTGGCGACGTTCGTGTGGAGACATACGGCGGTCAGCTTCTCCCACGATACGCGCATTCTAGACTGAGGCCCCGTTCATGTCGGTGTAGCGCTGAATGTTAGCTGATAGACGCTGTTAATCTCACTATTTGTCAAAGTAGTTTACTGTCAATATGCTCTGCTTAAGAAGCTTCCTTGCCCTGTTCTGCACTCAATCTGCTTAGCTGAGATGGCATGCCTAGGCCGATTAGTTGCTAAAATATCCTGCCATATATTTATTGTGACGTAGATTGCCATGGTCTAGTAGACAATCTGTTAGGTGAAATAGCTCTACACCGTTTTATACTCGATCTTTGTTGCTGCGATGGCCTTCGATAGTTCGATGGCTGTGTGCTCGGCTTCATGACTGCGGAAACACCCTGCCATAATTTAGCACTCAAATCTGTTTGCTGAATTAGCTTTACATATATTTCGTTACTCAGATCTGCTTGTCCAAATATATTGCCATAGCTTTAGACATCGACCTAGGTATTTTTTTCTGGTATTCATAAAAAAGCATATATGTTTTTCCTGTAATATATAGTAGAAGAACTAATTTGTATGTCTAACAGATGGACAGGACTTGGTTAACTTCTGCTCAAAGATTCTCCGCTGCATATGTCAAGGGGGTTGAAAACTTCATGAACTTTATCAGAGTTGAGTACGGTGTTCCAAAATCAGATGTGCTCTGCCCGTGTAGCAGTTGTATTAATTCAGTTACAAGACCCAGTCAACTGTGCAAAATCATCTACACTTGTATGGGATTTCGGTCACATATACTAGGTGGATTCATCATGGTGAAGCTGTGAACGTCAATGTTATTGACTACGTGGAAGCAGCAGATCACCATCTTGATCTACCTGATGCTCAGGTGGAAGAGGAGGAGGAGGTGGTGGTGGCGGAGCCAGTGAGTTTGACCAACATTGAAACAATGCTACGAAATGCTTGTGCATTCCGTGAACTTTCACCTGCAGAATAAAAACGGTGGGCCCGCATGTTGGAACAATGCAAAGTTGCTGTCACCCCAGGAAATAAGCTGTCAGTATTCTCAGCTATGGTCACCTTTCTTCAGGTGAAGACATCTGAGCGGATGACCAACAAATCATTCGATGTGATGTTGGCTGCTTTTCGCAAATCTTTCCCAGATGCGTCTGAGCTGCCACACACCTACAGTAAAATGAAGAATTTCCTTCGTGCAGTTGGAATTGGATATGATATGATCCATGTTTGTAAGAATAATTGTGTTCTGTTCTGGAAGGATTATGCCAACTTAAGTGAATGCCCGAAATGCAAATCATCAAGATGGAAAGATGGCGATGCTGTGAAGAGGGTTCCTCATAATGTTCTGAGACATTTTCCAATTACACCAAGATTGCAGAGGTTATTTCATGATGCTGAAACAAGAGAGGATGTACTGTGGCATTCTAGGAACCAGGAGTACAGAGATCAGAATGTAATGAGCCATCCATCTCATGGTAGTGAGTGGAAAAGCTTCATTGATAAACACAAAGAGTTTGCTGCTGACCCGAGAAACATTAGACTTGGCTTAGCTTCAGATGGATTTAACCCATTTGGCCACCAGAGCACCACATATAGCATGTGGCCAGTGCTTGTTATCCCTTACAACATGCCTCCAAATGTCTGCACCAAAGAATCAAACTACATGATGGCCTTTCTCATCCTAGGTCCAAAAAGTCCTGGAAAGGATTTTGATTTGTTCATGGAGCCTCTTGTGGAGGAATTCAACAGCTATGGAAGGGTGTTCTTACTCGAGACCTATATAGCAGCCCACCAGCTGATTTCTTTCTGCGTGCTGCTGTAATTTGGTGCATCCATGATTATCCGGCTTTGGGCACTATGTCAGGGCGAACGACACATGGTTACAATGCATGTGTTCGCTGTGACAGGAATCCGCTGTCATACGCAATACTTAGCAAGATCTGTTACATTGGACACTGTCGTTTCCTTGCCAAGGACAAGCCGCATCCTAGAAAATACCGAAGACATGTGTTCAATGCAAAGCATGAAAACCGTGATGCGCCAAAGAGGCTCACCGCCGATGAGTTGCAACTGGAATTAGAGAAGGTCAGGCATATTACACCAGGAAACCATCCTGGTAATGGTAGCGGGAAAAGGAAGCGTGGCACGGTAGAAGAGAGATTATTGTTTACCCGCAGGTCCACTTTGTGGGACTTGGAGTATTGGAAAGATTTGGATCTGCGGCATAATCTTGATGTGATGCACATCGAGAAAAATATATGTGACAGCATTATCGGCACACTTCTTAACATTGAAGGCAAGATGAAAGATACCTTAAAATCTAGGATTGATTTGACACACCTGGGTATGAGAAAGGATTTGCAGGTGCAAGATGAAGGTAAACCACGAGATATGCACCAGCTGTGTACGTCTTGGACAAGGTAAAAAGAAAAGAATTCTGCGAGGTCCTGTCACGTGTAAGATCCCCACATGGATTTGCTTCCAACCCTGAAAGGAGAGTCAGTGCAGATGGAAACAAGGTACAAGGGTTGAAAACTCATGACTGCCACGTCCTACTTCAAAGGGGTTTACCTGTTATCCTTAGAGGATTGGGCCGCCCTGACTTATATAGAGCAGTTGCAGAGTTTGGACAATTCTTCAGGGAACTCTGCAGTAGAAATATCAGGATAGATGCTTTAGAGCGTCTTAGAGACAAGATACCAACTATCCTATACGACCTTGAGAAGATATAACCTCCAACCTTCTTTGATGTGATGGTGCATTTGGCTGTTCATCTACCTGATGAGGCACTACTTAGAGGTCCAGTACAGTATGGCTGGATGTACCAAATTGAAAGGCGGCTAGGCACTTTCAAGGGCTATGTTAGGAACAGAGCTAGACCCGAGGGTTCCATTGCAGAGGCCTACATTGCCACATAAGCGTTGACATTATGCTCAAAATACATTGAAACAGCTGATCAACTTAGCAAAGAGGTGGGTGAAGACAATCCCGGGCTCAATGTTTTCGATTATTCTGTTCGAGTTACAGGGAAGAGTTGACAAGAGGACAAACCGAAAGATTTGGACAAAATGGTTTGGTATGTGCTGAATAACTGTCCTGAGATACTACCTTATATCAAGTAAGTGCAGTACTGCAGCTTATACATCGTAATCTACTAAACTTGCAGCACATTCTTATATATTTAGATGTTTGACGTGATCACTATGTTGTGCAGCATCTACAAAGAGGAGTTACTGCCGCAAAATCCAAGAAACATTGACAAACTGGTTATGGCAGGATTTGCGAAATGGTTCAAGAACCATGTAAGCTTTTGAAGTGCACAGTCAGTTTTTTTAATATATTGAGTACATAAGATGATCAGCTTGTCTATTTTCTAACCATAGGTTAAGAAGATGCGGGAGGATGGGCAGGCAGTTAATGATGCCCTTTACTCACTAGCAATGGGTCCTGATACTCGGGTAAGACATCATGAATCTTGCATTGTTGGAGATGTGCGCTACAACACCGTTGCACGAGACGAAGGCAGGAGGACACAAAACAGTGCCTTCATGAGCACGGATACGTATGACAAAGAGACAACTGAAATGTATGCTAACATAACAGACATTGTTCAGTTGCAGTATATCTCCAGTTTCGAGGATCATCGGTGTGTGGTTCTAGTGTGCTGTCGTTGGTATAACCTGTTTTCCAGGATCGCAAAACCCAGAGCTGATGATTATTTCAAATCCGTCAATGTCAAGGTGGCGTACCAGACCAACGAGCCTGTTATTTTGGCAAATCAAGCAACACAGATATTTTTCTTGGAAGACACATTTGCACGTAGCAATGACTGGAGAGTATTGCAAAGGTTTGAGCAGAGGAATTCGTTTAATGAAGTTGCACAACAAGATGATGCTTACACTGCTCCTGATGTACAAGATAACACACATGTTCCTAATATCTTTCAGAACCATCACGTCAATGACGTCGGCGAAAAGATTGCCTGTCGTGCTGTGGACATACAAGAGTTGATCAAGAAGAAGCCAACGTTCGAGGACGTTGAGGACGACGAAGAAGATGACACCATGGGGAATTACGATTCAGACTGATACACATGGCGAAGATGTTGACGCTGCTGCTGCGGATGACGATTACATTGCTTTTGTCGTATTTGCCTGTCAGAAGATGTTTTTTATCTACTATGTGAAATTGTGTTTGCTATGACAACTGAAACCTGATGAACATGTTGTTTAGTATTTTGCTGTGAGAACATCACTGTTATGTATGCTGATTTGTGTTTGGTGATTGTATGACAAGTAAAACATGATGACATTGTTGTTTAGCTGTACTCATATTTGGCTGTGAAACTTGAATTTGATGACATAGTTTGCTGTTGGACTGCAATTTGCTCGACGTCTTCGAATGAGAACAAAGCTGACCCAATAGGGCCTCTGCTATTTATTTATTTATATGAGCAAAAGGGGATACCCCCTAATTTTCGTTAATAGAAATCATTAGATGTTCACAACACTATGCCCAGCCTGCTACACAGGTTTCATTCATTACTAGTTTCAGCAAAGTACTCATGTCGTAGCCACTGTTGCATCATGAGTGCTACATACACTGCAAATAAAGAGACAATCATCCTACAGAGCACATCGATTTTGCCCATTATCTTCACAAGCTCTTTCATCTCCTCATTGTTGTCAAGGCCGTTCATTAGCTATTGCTTGGCCATGATTAGAGGAACTGCATCTTTAACCTTCTGCTCTACATCTTCCTCTTCTGCCGTTCCTTAAGTTACTTGTCCAACACCCCAACCTGCTGGTATTTGGATTCCTCAGCTAACCAAATAATCAGCGTAGTTGCATTCCCCCACATCAGCAACTTCCCAGAAATACAAATCACACGAATCTTCCCTTTTCTGCATGAATCAAATTGGAAGATCATCAACCAAACTATTAAAAAAATTAGCAACTGAAAGCAGCAGAACAACACTTAAACATATTATTACCCCATGATTTGGGCATTTGTAGAAGACTCGGCCAGGGTTGCGGATTGTGGTTGAGACGCGACGGATGACTCTGCGTGATTTGCAGCAGTGGCACCACACCAACGCAGTGGGTTGTGATGAGCAATCAACTGCAGTGCGCGTGACGGCGGGGGTGTGATGAGACCCACAGGCGATGGTACGGGTGGCGACTTGGCGCATATCTGGTTATCGCCTGCTGAAGAGCAGGTGGAGGAGCAGCCAGCGGACATAGTTGCTGCGGCCAGAGCTTCTGATGCTAGGCAGAGTAAGTAGAGAAGAGGAGAAGCGAACGTTGGATATGTCAGTTTCATTACTTGCGGAGTAGCATAGCACCATATATAGTCATAGTCTAGGTTTGGATTCAAACCAGCTACATGAGCACGTCTTTCTTTTTTCTAAAACTCGGCAACGTCTCTTTACTGGTACACTAGCTTGTTCTGTACGCTTCCCAAGTCTTTGATTTTCATTCCCTTTTTTTGCGAGGAAGGAAGGAGGACAAAATTGAGAGTTCCTCAGACTCGAACCCAAGACCTCTCGGTTGAAAACTAAGGGTGCTAGTCACTTATGTGGTGAACGTTCCCTGTGAGGAGGACGGCAGACGAACGCATTTCCTCGCAGTTTTCTTCCTATATATAAAAAAGTATGCTAATTGGTGCCCGCTAAGTCAAAAAACGATTGTGCCAACCTTGATCATTTGATTGACATTCAACGTCTATCGCATTTCTTCAGTCTCTTCTTCCTCGAGCCGCCAAAGCCAAACCAGCACCGGCGGGACCGCCTGCTCCCGCCTCCCACGGTTGGCTGTGATCTTCCCCGGCTCCTGTTCGTTCCCGTCCGAGGCCTCACCATCGTCCTCCGCCTTGGTTCGCTCGTCGTGGCGCCGCCCTCCGGTGTTGTAGACATGGTCAACAACCGAGAGGAATAAGGAGATGACTGTACATGGTGAGGATGACAGTAGGGACCCAGCAGCGTGCGTAGTAATTTTGTTTTTTCGGGACGAAGACGGGTATCAACTGGGTTGTGCGGGACCCGTGGCCCGTCTAGCCCAGGCTTTTATTTCATATGTTTAGCACATGACCAGCCCAGTTTGTTTTTTTCCTTTCTGAAAAATGGCTAGCCAACTATTTTGGTTTTTGCAGAATAACCAACATAGGCCTACTTGCTTTTCTACGCCCTGCTGGGCCGGAAATCTTTCAAGACAAGGAGGGATGCATTTTGCCCAGAAATGGGCTATAAGTAATAAGAAATGGGCTATAAGTAATAAGAAATGGGCTATAAGTAATAAGAAATGGGCTATAAGTAATAATAAATGGGCTGTAAAATGAAAAAAATACAGCAAACAGGCAATTAGTTCCCAAATACTGTTTTCTTTCAGATTTTGATATTTTCAATTTCATTGTTTTTGTGCGGGTAAAATTTCATTGAATTTAAATTAAGGTATATTTAGATTTATAATTAATTTGAATCTGGCTAGAAATTTCGGGCTGTATGCTGTTTGGGACAGATTTGGAGGCTCACTTGTAGGTCTACTAGGTTGACGTGTACTTTGGCTTTGTCAACTTAGTCCACAAACGATTCTAGCAGCAGTGACCGTTGGATGTTAGTCCAACGGCCGTGCTGCTTCTTCAATATCTGATCTTCTTACTCCAGTCGCCCAAACCAGCTCCGGTGGGACTGCCTGTTCCCGCCTCCCGTGGCCGGTTGTGCTGCCGCACAGGCCGCCCCGCCCCACCCTACTTCATTGCTGGCTAGGCCTTTCCTCTACTCACCCACACCTCCTGTTATTTTCCGGCGACGGCAGCCGGACCAGTAAACCCTCGTACTCCCCACCACGTGGGCAACCATTGCCGAGTCTTCCCCGGCTCCGTGTCATTCCCTTCCTAGGCCTCGCCGTCGTCCACCGCCATGGTGCTCTCGGCGCGGCCTGGTCAACATGGTCAACGAACGACATCCATCGGCCGTGGACTGTACGCGCAAAATAATGATTCCTCCACCTGACAGCTGGGACCCACCGGAAGGGCCTCTGTATTTCACGAAAAAAACGTTCCCCCCGCTAACATGTCGGACCCACCAGCTATATCTTCACACGCAAGGAAGTATCTCCTTATTATGCACAAAAAAATGAATACCCACCCTGCTAGATGGGACCCACCATAGTGGGAGGATGACTTGTGGGCCAACTAAGTTGATGGGGACGGAGGGCTTTGTCAACTTAGTCAATATGAACGATTCTAGCTCCAGTGACCATACGATGTCCATCCAATGGCCATAGTGCTTCTTCAACCTCTGGTCTTCTTGCTCCAGCCGCCCAAAGCAGCGCCGGTCGTGCCGCGTGCTCCTGCCTCTCGTGGCCGGCTGTGATGCCGCGGAGGCCTCACCGCCCCCTACTACTCCCACCACTGGCCCAGGGTATCCCTCTACTCACCCACACCCCCTGTTATTCTGCGGCGACGACAGCCTCACGCCGCAGCTGAACCAGTTAACCCTTGTACTCCTCTCTGCGCGGGCTACCACTGCTGCGTCTTCCCCGGCTCCGCGTCATCCCCTTTCTAGGCCTCGCCGTCATCCAGACCACCGCCCTGGTGCTCTCGGCGCGGCGTGGTCAACATGGTCAACGACGGACTTCCATCGGAAGAGTACTGTACGTGGAGAGGCTGACAGCTGGGTCCAGGCGGCCGCAAGGAAGTGCCTCCTTATTACGCGCAAAATAATTATTCCTCCACCTGACAGCAGGGACCCACCAGACGGGCCACCTTATTTTGCGAAAAAAATGTTTCCCCCCTGACTGCTGGGACCCACCGGACGAGCCAGCGTATTTCGCGAAAAAATCGTTCCCCGTGCTGTCTGCTCGGACCCACCGGAAGTGCCTCCTTATTACGCACAAAAAAATGAATACTCCCCTTGCTAGCTGGGACCCACCATGGTGGGAGGCTGACTTGTGGGCCTACTAAGTTGACTGGGACGGGGGCCTTTGTCAACTTTAGTCAATATGGACGATTCTAGCTCCAGTGACCGTATGATGTCCATCCAACGGCCGTAGTGCTTCTTCAACCTCTGGTCTTCTTGCTCCAGCCGCCCAAAGCAGCACCGGTCGTGCCGCATGCTCCTGCCTCCCGTGGCCGGCTGTGTTGTCGCGGAGGCCTCACCGCCCCTACTATTCCCACCGCTGGCCAGGCCCTGTGGCGACAGCAGCCTCACACAGCAGCCGAACCAGTGAACCCTCGTACTCCTCTCCGCGCGGGCTTCCACTGCCGCGTCTTCCCCGGCTCCCCGGCGTCCCCTTCCTAGGCCTCGCCGTTGTCCACCGCCCTGGTGCTGTTGGCGCGGCGTGGTCAACATGGTCAAGGAACGACTTCCACCGAACATGGACTGTACGGAGGCTGACAGCTGGGTCCACGGCCGCAGCAAGGAAGTGGCTCCTTATTACGCGGAAAATAATGATTCCTCCACCTGACAGCTAGGACCCACCGAACGGGCCACTGTATTTCGCAAAAAAACGTTTCCCCCTGACTGCTGGGACCCACCAGCTACATCTTCGCACGCAAGGAAGTGCGTCCGGGCAAAAAAACAAAACGATTCGCCCCCTGACCGCTGGGACCCACCAGCGACACCTTCGCACGCAAGGAAGTGCGTCCGGGCAAAAAAAATGATTCGCCCCCCTGACTGCTGGGACCCACCATCTACATCTTCGCACGCAAGGAAGTGCGTCCGGGCAAAAAAAATGATTCGCCCCCCTAACTGCTGGGACCCACCAGCTACATCTTCGAGGCAAGGAAGTGCTTGTCAGTCGGGACCCACCTGGTCGAAGCGTACGTAGCATTGTCATTCTGGTCGCGAATGTGTACGTACATACTGGTCGTTGTAGAGGCGCGCACATGTCATAGTAGAGGCGCGCACGTAGCATGTATACGTGCGTACAACGGCGAGGGCGCAAGAAAGAAAATACGGCCACGTACGTACATACGGGCAGGGTCTCGAACGCCTACTCACGCATACGTACGACCAGGGCTTGTGTACATGGCTGGGTCGGAATGGAGAAACAACGTCGTCGTCGTGTTCATGGGGAGGCAACGGAATGCGTCATGTTCATCGAGAGGCAAAGGAACGCGTGGGAGCCAACCGGCTTGGATGGAACAGGCGATGGAAATGAGGCCTGGCGTACCGCACAACGGAGGAAATGGACCTTCTACGCTCGGAACGTGGTCCTGTTGATCGGGAGGGGTGTGGCGTACCGCAAAACGGAGGAAACGGACCTCCTACGGTCGAAACGGGGGTCCTGTTGATCGGCAGCAGTGTGGCGTACCGCAAAATGGAGGAAACGGACCTCCTACGATCGAAACAGGGGTCTTGTTGATCGGGAGGCGTGTGGCGTACCGCAAAACGGACAAAACAGACTTGTGTTGGAGCGCTACGGTCGAATCAGGGGTCCTGTTCATCGGGAGGGGTATGGCGTACCGCAAAACGGGACTCCACGGGATACTGTTCATCTCCACCGTCGACCTCCTCCAGCCTCCACGGGTTACCGTCGACCTCCTCCAGCCTCCACAGGCTCCTGTTCATCCAGCCTCCACCGCGTGCTACTGCACCGGGTACTGTTCAACCACCCCTCCACCGTCTACTGTTCATCCAGCCCTCCACCGTCTACTGTTCATCCAGCCCTTCCCACCACAGGGTCCTGTTCAACCACCCCTCCACGGCCACCCCTCCACCGTCTACTGTTCATCCAGCCCTCCACACCACGGGGTCCTGTTCATCCAGAGGCAATGCCACCGCTCACTGTACATCCAACCCCCTCCCCCCGCAACGCTCACTGTTCATCCAATCGATCGGCTTCAGTTAGCAGCAGTAGCGAAGGAATCGCTCCATCGGGTTCAGTTAACAGCCATCGATCGATCGCTCGGGTTCAGTAACGCGTAGCCTGCTATGCAATCGCTCGGGTTCAGTTAGAACCCAACGCCTCGCTCAGGTTCAGTTAGAGCCAACGCCTCGCACATGTACGAGAGAAACGCGCATCGCTCGGTCCCACCGTTACCGGCAACTCCCCAAAATTTTCCTCCCCCTCGCTTCTACCACGGTTTTTTCCGTCATGGACGGCCCAAAGAATGTCATGCAGCTGCGTCTCCGGCCCGCCCAGGACGAAAAGCCCATTTTCTGTCATGATTTTTTGTCATAGAAGTCGGAGCCCACCACATCTATGATGATACCGGTTTTTGTCACAATTATCGTCATAGAAGTGTCATATGAATGACAGAAAAAAATTTCGTTCGGCCCAAAATGTCACGGATGTGTCTTTTTTTTGTAGTGATTAGATGTCCGTGTGCAATATTCAAGGAAGCAGTCCTTTTGGACCCTTTTGATCGTGACACTTTGAAGGCACACCTCCTGATGAATGGTTTCATGGATGGCTATACTCAGTGGATAAGTGAAGAAAATGATGATGATGAGGACTTCCACATGGCAGGAAATAACGACATGGGGCTAGGCGAAGAGATGACCGATCGACAAGAAGACGATGGCGTCAGACATGGAGGCGGGGAAGAGTCCGGGAATGACGTCGTCGGAGAAGAATCCGGACACGGCGAAGAAGAGTCCGCACATGGCAGAGAAGAGGCGGCGGTCACACTGCAGTCTTTGACGCTACTATGTGCAGTCGTGCCGGACTCTCATGTTGAAGACTTCCTTCGCAAGAGTAGGACTAGCGAGAGAGTTGCTTCTAGAGAGGAGGCGAAGCTGGCACAACTTGAAGTTGACTCGAGGACTCCATTGTATGACAGTTGCGATCCCGAGGTGACCCGCTTGAGTTTCATGCTCGAACTTCTAAAGATGAATGCCAAAAACAAATGGACAAACAAAAGCCTCGATGAGCATTTGAAGTATCCACATAATAAATTTCTTCCTGAGGGGAACTCGTGTCCTACTAGTGTCAAGGAGGCCAAGAAAATCACTTGTCCTTTTGATTTGTCGCACATTAGGTACCGCGCATGCATCAACAATTGCATCATTTATTGGGGGGAGCTAGCGGAAAAAACCAGCTATCCAGTATGCAATGCTTCTCGATACAAGAGGGCAGGAACGAAAGCTCCTCAGAAAGTTGTATGGTACTTTCCGATCACTCCCCGTCTGCAGCGGTATTTCGTAGATCCTAAGGAAGCAAACACTACTAGGGAAAAGCCTATCCACAGAATCTTAGCAGCAGCATGGCTCAAAAAGGAGCGCTGCTGCTAATTAGTAGTAGCGCGTGTGCGGGAAACTCGCTGCTGATAAGTTTTTAGCAGTAGCGCGCTCTGTGTAAACCGTGCCGCTACAAATATCGACCGGTGGTGTTCACCTAACTCCATTTAGCAGTAGTGTGGTGGCTCGAACCGCGCTACTGCTACGGATGTAGTAGTAGCGCGCTTTTAGTGAGATCGCTGCTGCTAAATTTCAAATTGGCACACTTTTTTGTCCCTGTTGGCAGTAGCACCGTCGCCCAAAGCGCGCTGCTGCTAATTCCTTAGCAGCAGCACGTTTTAGCTCGCGCACTACTGCTAACCCGCACGAACCCACCACCTTTTCCCCACCCGTCCCCCCCTCCCCCTCCTCTCTTCCCTTCCCCTACCTCCCCCACATGCTCCCACTCTCACTCTTCTTCTTCCTCAATACTTCTCCCCCATTACTCTCTCTCTTCTATCCACCTTTCTCTCTCTTCATTACTCCTACCTAACTACACCACCTCCATTAATGCATCTCCTTTCTCTTTTTCCTTTCCCCTCCACTAGTTGAAGTTGTCTCCTTCCAAATTAGGTAGCTAGGTAGATGTAGGATTTAGTTAAGTGACCTATTTACCCCCTAACTAGATCTATCTTTTTCAAGAAGAGCTTTGTGCACTTTTGATCTCCCTACAACATCATCTCCACCGTGTGCTCGATCTCGATCAAGATAGAGGTGATGAAAATGTCATGCTTTTGCAAAATGGAAATATGTTTATGTGTGTGTGATATGTTTGTGGAAATTGTGTGTGTGGCATGAGTTGACGCCAAATTGTGCTTTTGAGTTGCCTATGTTTTGCCAAAATGTCGATCTATTTCCGTTTCGGCGAATTCCGGGCAAACTCTAGATCCATATATGTCCTATTTTTAGGGAAGGTCATGCCAAATTTTTGTATGACTTTGATGCATGCATGCATTTTTATAATCAATTTGTTTATTATTACCGTGCAGAGTTGACGATGGTCAGTGGAACGATGGTGGACAGGTGGTTGCGGTCGGCGGTGCAGGACATGAAAGAAAATAACCGGACAGAGGTTTTATGTCTGTGTCGAAAATGCAAAGGAATAGTTTGGCTCGACCCCCATGACGATGGTCGTGTCGAAGCGCACCTGCTCATGACTGGTTTCACGGATGGCTATACCGGTGGATAATTGAAGATGAGGATGACGATGTTGAGGATGCCGACGGGGCAGGCAATGATGACACGGGGCAAGACGAAGAGATGATCAATAATGGTAGCGGGGAAGAGGCCGGACATGGCGATGGAGAAGGGGCCGGACGTGGCGGAGGAGAAGAGGCCGGACATGGCAGCGGAGAGAACGACATGGACTCCACGCAGCAGAGTTCGTCGGTACTAAGTTCAATCGTGCGGGACCCTCATGTTCAAGCATTGCTTCGCAAGGAGACGTGTACTGAGAGAGCTGCTTCTAG
Organism: Triticum aestivum; assembly: GCF_018294505.1. Classification (NCBI taxonomy): domain Eukaryota; kingdom Viridiplantae; phylum Streptophyta; class Magnoliopsida; order Poales; family Poaceae; genus Triticum; species Triticum aestivum. The sequence continues at coordinate 219,958,512 of NC_057813.1, read as the reverse complement.
AGAGGAGGCTAAGCTGGAGCAACTGGTGGTAGACTCGAACACTCCATTGTATGATGGTTGCAATCCTGAGGTGACCCGCTTGAGTTTCACACTCCAACTCCTGAAGACGAAGGCTAAAAACAAATGGACCAACACTAGCCTCGATGAGCATCTCAAGTACCTAAAGGATGTTCTTCCTGTGGGTAATCTATGTCCTACTAGTGTTGATGAGGCCAAGAAGATCGTGTGCCCTCTTGATCTGCCACACGTTAGATACCATGCATGCATCAACGATTGCATAATTTATCGGAAGGAGCACGCGGAAAAAACAAGCTGTCCGGTGTGCAACGCTTCTCGATACAAGAAGGCCGGGAAGAAATGTCCCCAGAAAGTTGTATGGTACTTATCGATCACTCCCCGTCTCCAGAGGTATTTTGTAGATCCCAAGGAAGCAAAGCTAATGCGCTGGCATGCGAAGAGGAAGAAGCCCGACGATGGAGATGATCCGAAGCTGAGACACGTGAAGGATGGAAGCCAGTGGAGAGCATTGAACAACTTCTATCGGTATTTTGAATGTGATGCAAGGAACATCGTGCTCGGCGCGTGTACCGATGGCATGAATCTGTTTGGCAACCAGAACACCAACCATAGCACATGGCCCGTGTTTGTATGGATGTACAACCTCCCCCCTGGTTGTGCATGAAATCGAAGTACATTCACATGAGCATGCTTATTCAAGGGCCAAAACAACCAGGAAATAATATTAATTTGTATCTGGGGCTACTTCAAGAGGAGTTAGACACGTTATGGAAAACACCGGCCAAGACATGGGACGCCAGCAAAGGTGAGTATTTCAACATGAGAGCCGCGCTGATCACGACAGTGCAGGACTATCTCGGTTACGGATATGTGGCAGGCCAGGTGTGCCATGGATATTGCGGATGCACGTGGTGCATGGATGATACAATGTCTCAGCAGCTAACGTCAAGGAAAGATGGCGGGTCTGGGAAAATCGTGTACGTGGGGCATCGAAGATGGCTTGAACAGGACGACCCGTGGAGAAACCATGGAGATCTATTCAATGGTCACGCTGAGCATCGAGGACCTCCACGGAAGCAGAGCGGTGCCGAAATCATGAGCTGTTGAAAAACTGGAAGGAGTGCCCTGCGCCGGGAAAGACGATGAGGAAGGCGCCGGAGCCGCTGCTGAAGGTATGGAAGACGAGGTCTGTGTTCTGGGACTTGGAGTACTGGCACAAACTCGATACACCTCATTGCCTTGATCAAATGCATATCTGTAAGAATGTCCTTGAGAGCTTGCTCGCAACACTGATGAACATGCCGGATAAGACCAAGGATGGGCCGAAGGCAAGAAAAGACTTGCAAGATTTGAAAATCAGGGAAGATCTGCACATGCCGCCCCGTAAAATGTCAGACGAGACAGAGACGGAGACAGAGGCACGGGAGAAGAAGGGCAAGAAAATAAAGAAAGAGGATTATTGCCCCCCTTCTTGCTTCACCTTAAGTCAGGCTGAGATCAATCAATTCTTTAAGTGCCTTACCGGAGTCAAATTTAGTTCCGGTTACTGTGGCAAGATAAGCAGATATCTAGACACGGACTGTCATGTGATGATGACGCAGATACTACCTATTGCCCTTAGAGGGATAATGGACAAGCATGTCCGTGACACGCTTATTGGTCTCTGCAACTTTTTCGACGTCATCTCTCGAAAGTCGATCAGTGTGAAGCAGCTCCAAAGGCTACAGGAAGAGGTCGTTGTGATACTGAATGAGCTTGAGATGTACTTCCTGCCCGCGTTCTTTGACGTGATGGTGCATCTGTGTGTCCATATTGTGGATGACATAATAGACCTGGGGCCGTCATTCCTGCACAACATGATGCCATTTGAGAGGATGAATGGGATCATCAAAGGATTCATTCGTAACATGTCCCGTCCGGATGGAAGCATCGTCCAAGGCTATTTGGCACAAGAGTGCATCTCTTTCTGTGAGAATTTTCTATATGGCACAGACCAGCCGCCTGGTGTTAGTGTTGGTTTGCCCGTTAACAAGCACGATGGGAGGCTCGAAGGAGATGGTCACTGCAACGGTCGCAGGGAACTGCACGTGGCATACTTAGATCGACGCAGCGACTTTGACAGAGCAAACTTGGTAGTGCTACAACACCTAGACAAGGTAGATCCTTTCGTGTCACTGCACAAAGAAATTATCGCAAAGAAGTTTCATTACCGGGGGGTATGCAGGACGGATGCTGAAGTTACTAGAGAGCACAAATCCACTTTCCTGCATTGGTTCAAAGAGCATATTATTGCTAATCCAACGGAGGAGGGCTCTAAGGACGGATTGCTCATATACGTCTTAGCACATGGCCCCTCGCCCAACCTCGTAACCTATCAGGCATATGATATCAACGGATACACGTTCTACACGGAGGCCAAAGATATGGACAGTGATGATCAAAACTCAGGGGGGACGATGGAAGGCATGACCCGCAGTGACAACGGCGCAACTGAACGATTTTATGGAACGGCCGAGGAGATCTGGGAGCTTGACTACTCTGGACTGCACAACACGATGATGTTCCGTGTCATATGGGCTAAGAATGTCGAAAGAGAAAGCCGGATTTTAACTACCATGACTATACCCGACGCCAAGAGCGCTACCGTGAATGCTATCGAAAAAACGAGCCATGGGTACATGCTAAGCACGTGACACAATGCTTCTTCATAACTGACCCGCGCAATCCCAGCCGTGTTGTCGTGAGGAGAGGCAAAAGGAACATCATTGGAATGGATGGAGTCGCCAACGAGGAAGACTATGATCAGTACGGCAACCCAATGAGGGAAGATGACGATGATGATGACGAATACGTCAAAAGAAGAATCAATACTATATTACCTAAGAAAAATCGTACTCCATGGAAAAGGCAAAGTCACAATGAGGGGAATTATTTTTCGACGAACAAGAATGGAAAGAAGCTGACTCAAAAATGAAAATGTCAGCACTGAGGAAACTTATGTTATCGGTCAAATGATGTAATATATATATAAGTTCCTATTTTGTATACACACTTAGCCATTATTATGCATGGGTCCAATGATGTGTAATATATATGTTCCTATTTTGCATACATATTTAACCGTCAAATGATGCAATATATATCGCCCTCCCTTCGTTCACTGCCCTCGGGAAATAAAAGTGGGATAAAATAAAGGAAAAGAAAAAGGAAAACTGGCAGTAGCGAAGGTAGTAGCAGCGCGTTTTGCCTAAACCGCTACAGCTACTGAAGTTAGTAGTAGCGAATTTCGTATAAAGCGCTACAGCTACTGAAGGTAGTAGCAGCGCGTTTTGTCCAAATGCGCTACTGCTACGTCCACTTAACCCAAAATGCTCACTCGCCCTACTTCATCCCGCCTTTCCCCCCAATCTCCACTCTCTCTTCCCCCGTCGCACCGCCGTGCCCGACCCGGCCCCGGCGCTCGCCCCCGAC
>NC_057813.1:219936677-219954443 GCF_018294505.1 Triticum aestivum | reverse complement strand
CTCGCCCCCGACCCCGGCGCGCTCGCCCCCGACCCGTCGGCCCTTGCCTCCCTCCTCTCCCCTCCCGGCCGTCGTCGGGCCTGCCTCCTCGCCCTTGCACCCTCTGTAAACCCCCCCTCTCTCTGCTATGGTTCTTCGGTTAATTTACTTAGGTTTTACTTAGGGCAGTATGTTAATTAGGTTATCTATTTAGTTATGAATTTAGCTAGGTTTCAAAATTAGCTGAATTTATATGCAAATTTGAACTGGACATGTGATATGTGCATATGTCATGTTTTGGACATGTCATGTTTGGAAAATGATCCGAGTGGCCTATGTTACACCGGAATGTTGATTCATTTCCATTCCGGTGAATTTCAGGCACTCGATATGTCCATTTTTTAGCAAAGGTCGTGCCGAAATTTCCCGTGAATAAAGGCATGATTTGTGCTACATAGTTGGCATATGTAGTGCTGACACATAGATTTCTTTTTATGTCATTTCTCACTTATTCATACTTTTAGAAATAAATGAGGACACTTAATCATAGGAAACATGTCGAACAACGAAGAAACTGGGCCTTCTGACCAAGATGCAGACGAGATGGATTATGAGTGTGAACAAGAGTACCTCGACTATTTGATTGCTAAGCAAGGTTTGCAGGTCGGCCTCGATGATGGTACTGACGCCGACATCGACACCGACGGCGCCGGCACCGATGGCGGCACCGAGACCGGTGGGGAAGGTACCGTCGGGGAAGGTACCGGCCCTGATGCCGCTACCGAAAAGAGGAAGCATAAGAAGCAGAGGATACGAAAACCTAACAAACTAGGGATTGGACGACTTGTGATCACAAAGATGGCACCTGGCAAGTTTGAGCCGTTAGAGCCAGAAGAACCTCGCAAGTGCTTGTTGGAAATATGCCCTAGAGGCAATAATAAATAAGTTATTATTATATTTCTTTGTTCATGATAATTGTCTTTTATTCATGCTATAACTGTATTATCCGGAAATCATAATACACGTGTGAATACATAGACCTCAATATGTCCCTAGTGAGCCTCTAGTTGACTAGCTCGTTGTGATCAACAGATAGTCATGGTTTCCTGGCTATGGACATTGGATGTCGTTGATAACGGGATCACATCATTAGGAGAATGATGTGATGGACAAGACCCAATCCTAAGCATAGCACAAAGATCGTGTAGTTCGTTTGCTAGAGCTTTGCCAATGTCAAGTATCTCTTCCTTTGACCATGAGATCGTGTAACTCCTGGATACCGTAGGAGTGCTTTGGGTGTATGAAACGTCACAACGTAACTGGGTGACTATAAAGGTGCACTACAGGTATCTTCGAAAGTATCTATTGTTTTATGCGGATCGAGACTGGGATTTGTCACTCCGTGTAAACGGAGAGGTATCTCTGGGCCCACTCGGTAGGACATCATCATATGCGCAATGTGACCAAGGAGTTGATCACGGGATGATGTGTTACGGAACGAGTAAAGTGACTTGCCGGTAACGAGATTGAACAAGGTATCGGTATACCGACGATCGAATCTCGGGCAAGTAACATACCGATAGATAAAGGGAATTGTATACGGGATCGATTGAGTCCTTGACATCGTGGTTCATCCGATGAGATCATCGTGGAACATGTGGGAGCCAACATGGGTATCCAGATCCCGCTGTTGGTTATTGACCGGAGAACGTCTCGGTCATGTCTGCATGTCTCCCGAACCCGTAGGGTCTACACACTTAAGGTTCGATGACGCTAGGGTTATAAAGGAAGCTTGTATGTGGTTACCGAATGTTGTTTGGAGTCCCGGATGAAATCCCGGACGTCACGAGGAGTTCCGGAATGGTCCGGAGGTAAAGATTTATATATGGGAAGTCCTGTTTTGGTCACCGGAAAAGTTTCGGGCGATATCGGTATTGTACCGGGACCACCGGGAGGGTCCCGGGGGTCCACCAAGTGGGGCCACCTGCCCCAGAAGGCTACGTGGGCCATGTGTGGGAGGGGACCAGCCCCTAGGTGGGCTGGTGCGCCCCCCACAAGGGGCCAAGGCGCAAGGGAGAGTGGGAGGGGCCAAACCCTAGTCCAGATGGGCCTTAAGGCCCACCTAGTGGGCGCCTCCCCTCTCTCCCCCTCCTGGCCGCCGCCCCCTTTGCCATCTAGGGCTGGCCGCACCCCTTGGGGGTGGGAAACCCTAAAGGGGGCGCAGCCCTCCCTTTCCCCTATATATATGAGGCCTAGGGGCTGCCCATAACAAGCGATTTGATCTCTCTTGGTGCAGCCCTGTCTCTCCTCCTCCTCCTCCTCTCCCATAGTGCTTGGCGAAGCCCTGCGGGATTGCCACGCTCCTCCACCACCACCACGCCGTTGTGCTGCTGTTGGATGGAGTCTTCCTCAACCTCTCCCTCTCTCCTTGCTGGATCAAGGCGTGGGAGACGTCACCGGGCTGTACGTGTGTTGAACGCGGAGGTGCCGTCCGTTCGGCACTTGGTCATCAGTGATCTGAATCACGACGAGTACGACTCCATCAACCCCGTTCACTTGAACGCTTCCGCTTAGCGATCTACAAGGGTATGTAGATGCACTCTCCTTTCTACTCGTTGCTGGTCTCTCCATAGATAGATCTTGGTGATACGTAGGAATTTTTTTGAATTTCTGCTACGTTACCCATCAGTGGTATCAGAGCTAGGTCTATTGCGTAGATTCTTTGCACGAGTAGAACACAAAGAAGTTGTGGGCGTTGATGTTGTTCAATATGCTTACCGTTACTAGTCCAATCTTGTTTCGACGGTATTGTGGGATGAAGCGGCCCGGACCGACCTTACACGTACTCTTACGTGAGACAGGTTCCACCGATTGACATGCACTTGGTGCATAAGGTGGCTAGCGGGTGCCAGTCTCTCCCACTTTAGTCGGAACGGATTCGATAAAAAGGGTCCTTATGAAGGGTAAATAGCAATTGGCATATCACGTTGTGGTCTTGTGTAGGTAAGAAACGTTCTTGCTAGAAACCCATAGCAGCCACGTAAAACATGCAACAACAATTAGAGGACGTCTAACTTGTTTTTGCAGGGTATGCTATGTGATGTGATATGGCCAAAAGGATGTGATGAATGATATATGTGATGTATGAGATTGATCATGTTCTTGTAATAGGATTCACGACTTGCATGTCGATGAGTATGACAACCGGCAGGAGCCATAGGAGTTGTCTTTATTTTTTGTATGACCTGCGTGTCATTGAAGAACGCCATGTAAACTACTTTACTTTATTGCTAAACGCGTTAGTCATAGAAGTATAAGTAGTCGTTGGCGTGACAACTTCATGAAGACACGATGATGGAGATCATGATGATGGAGATCATGGTGTCAAGCCGGTGACAATATGATCATGGAGCCCCGAAGATGAAGATCAAAGGAGCTATATGATATTGGCCATATCATGTCACTACTCTATTTGATTGCATGTGATGTTTATCATGTTTATGCATCTTGTTTACTTAGGACAACGGTAGTAAATAAGATGATCCCTTACAAAATTTCAAGAAGTGTTCTCCCCTAACTGTGCACCGTTGCTACAGTTCGTCGCTTCTAAGCACCACGTGATGATCGGGTGTGATGGATTCTTACGTTCACATACAACGGGTGTAAGACAGTTTTACACAGCGAAAACACTTAGGGTTAACTTGACGAGCCTAGCATGTGCAGACATGGCCTCGGAACACGGAGACCGAAAGGTCGAGCATGAGTCGTATAGTAGATACGATCAACATGAAGATGTTCACCGATGATAACTAGTCCGTCTCACGTGATGATCGGACACGGGCTAGTTGACTCGGATCATGTAATCACTTAGATGACTAGAGGGATGTCTATCTAAGTGGGAGTTCATAAGATGAACTTAATTATCCTGAACATAGTCAAAAGACCTTTTGCAAATTATGTCGTAGCTCGCGCTTTAGTTCTACTGTTTTAGATATGTTCCTAGAGAAAATATAGTTGAAAGTTGATAGTAGCGATTATGCGATCAGTAGAAAGCTTATGTCCTTAATGCACCGCTTAGTGTGCTGAACCCCAAACGTCGTTTGTGGATGTTGCGAACATCGCACATACACGTTTTGATAGCTACGTGATAGTTCAGTTAAATGGTTTAAGTAGAGGCACCAAAGACGTTTTTCGAAACGTCGCGGAACATATGAGATGTTTCGAGGGCTGAAATTGGGATTTCAGGCTCGTGCCCACGTAAAGAGGTATGAGACCTCCGACGATTATCTTAGCCTGCAAACTAAGGAGAGAAGCTCAATTGTTGAGCTTGTGCTCAGATTGTCTGAGTGCAACAATCACTTGAATCAAGTGGGAGTTGATCTTCCAGATGAGACACTGATGTTTCTCCAAAGTCATTGCAAACAAGCTGCTAGAGCTTCGTGATGAACTATAATATATCAGGGATAGATATGATGATCCTTGAAATATTCATGATGTTTGACACCGCGAAAGTAGAAATCAAGAAGGAGCATCAATTGTTGATGGTTGGTGAAACCACTAGTTTCAAGAAGGGCAAGGGAAAGAAGGGATACTTCATGAAACGGCAAATCAGCTGCTGCACCAATGAAGAAACCCAAGGTTGAACCCAAACCCGAGACTAAATGCTTCTGTAATAAGGGGAACAACCACTGGAGCAGAATTACCCTAGATACTTGGTAGATAAGAAGGCTGGCAAGGTCGATAAAAGTATATTGGATATACATTATATTGATGTGTACTTTACTAGTACTCCTAGTAGCACCAGGGTATTAGATACCGGTTCAGTTGCTAAGTGTTAGTAACTCGAAATAAAAGCTATGGAATAAACGGAGACTAGCTAAAGGTGAGATGACGATATGTGTTGGAAATATTTCCAAGGTTGATCAAATATCGTACGCTCCCTCTACCATCGAGATTGGTGTTTGCGTTGAGCATAGACATGATTGGATTATGTCTATCGAAATACGGTTATTCATTTAAGGAGAATAATGGTTACTCTCTTTATTTGAATAATACCTTCAATGGTCTTACACCTGAAATGAATGGTTTATTGAATCTCGATCGTAGTGATACACATGTTCATGCCAAAAGATAGTAATGATAGTACCACCTACTTGTGGCACTGCTGTGTAAGTCATATTGGTATAAAACGCATGAAGAAGCTCCATGTTGATGGATCTTTGGACTCACTCGTTTTTGAAAAGTTTGAGACATGCGAACCATGTCTATTGGTATATATGCATGAAGAAACTCCATGCAAATGGACCGTTTGAACTCACTTGATTTTGAATTACTTGAGATATGCAAATCATACCACATGGGCAAGATGACTGAAAAGCCTCGGTTTCAGTAAAGTGGAACAAGATAGCAACTCGTTGGAAGTAACACATTTTGATGTGTGCAGTCCAATGAGTGCTGAGGCATGCAGTGAACATCGTTATGTTCTTACTTCACAGATGATTTGAGTAGATGTTGAGTATATTTTTGATGAATCACGAGTCTGAATTATTGAAAGGTTCAAGTAATTTCAGTGTGAAGTTGGAAGATCGTCGTGATAAGAGGATAAAAATATCTATGATATGATCATAGAGATGAATATCTGAGTTACGAGTTTTTGGCACACAATTAAGACATTGTGGAAATTGTTTCACAATTAATACCGCCTGGAACACCATAGTATGATGGTGTGTCCGAACATCATAGTTGCACCCTATTGGATATGATGCATACCATGATGTCTCTTATCGAATTACCACTATTGTCCATGGGTTAGGCATTAGAGACAACCACATTCACTTTAAATAGGGCACCATGTAATTCCGTTGAGATGACACCGTATGAATTATGGTTTAGAGAAACCTAAGTTGTCGTTTCTTAAAGGTTTGGGGCTGCGACGCTTATGTGAAAAAGTTTCAGGCTGATAAGCTCGAACCCAAAGCGGATAAAATGCATCTTCATAGGACACCCAAAACAGTTGGGTATACCTCCTAATTCAGATCCGAAAGCAATATGGATTGTTTCTAGAAACGGGTCCTTTCTCGAGGAAAAGTTTCTCTCGAAAGAATTGAGTGGGAGGATGGAGGAGACTTGATGAGGTTATTGAACCATCACTTCAACTAGTGTGTGATAGGGCACAGGGAGTTGTTCCTGTGGCACCTACACCAATTGAAGTGGAAGCTTATGATATTGATCATGAAACTTCGGATCAAGTCACTCCCAAACCTCGTAGGATGACAAGGATGCGTACTACTTCAGAGTGGTACGTAATCCTGTCTTGAAAGTCATGTTGCTGGACAACAATGAACCTACGAGCTATGGAGAAGCAATGGTGGGCCCGGATTCCGATAAATGGCTCGAGGCCATAAAATCCGAGAACGGATCCATGGACTTTGGTGGACTTGCCCGATGATCAGCAAGCCATTAAGATAAATGGATCTTTAAGAAGAAGACGGACGTGGATGGTAATGTCACCGTCTATGAGGCTTGACTTGTGGCGAAGAGTTTTTCACAAGTTCAAGGAGTTGACTACGATGAGATTTTCTCATCCGTAGCGATGCTTAAGTCCGTCGGAATCATGTTAGCATTGGCTGCATTTATGAAATCTGGCAGATGGATGTCAAGACAAGTTTCCTTACTAGTTTTCGTAAGGAAAGGTTGTATGTAATACAATCAGAAAGTTTTTGTCGATCCTAAGGATGCTAAAAGGTATGCTAGCTCCAGCAATCCTTCTAAGGACTGGAGTAAGCATCTCGGAGTTGGAATGGATGCTTTGATGATGATCAAAGATTTTGGGTTTGTACAAAGTTTATGAGGAACTTGTATTTCCAAAGAAGTGAGTGGGAGCACTATAGAATTTCTGATGAGTATATGTTGTTGACATATTGTTGATCAGAAATGACGTAGAATTTCTGGAAAGCATATAGGGTTATTTGAAAGGTGTTTTTCAATAGAAAACCTGGATTAAGCTACTTGAACATTGAGCATCGAGATCTATAAGGATAGATCAAAATGCTTAATAATACTTTCAAATGAGCACATACCTTGACATGATCTTGAAGGTGTTCAAGATGGACCAGTCAAAGAAGGAGTTCTTGCCTGAGTTGTAAGGTACGAAGTTAAGACTTAAAGCTCGACCACGGCAGAATAGAGAGAAAGGACGAAGGTCGTCCCCTATGCTTAAGACGTAGGCTCTTCAGTATGCTATGATGTGTATCGCACCTGAAGTGTGCCTTGCCATGAGTCAGTCAAGGGGTACAAGAGTGATCCAAGAATGGCTCACAGGACAGCGGTCAAAGTTGTCCTTAGTAACTAGTGGAATAAGGAATTTTCTCGATTATGGAGGTGGTAAAAGAGTTCGTCGTAAAGGTTACGACGATGCAAGCTTGACACCTATCCGGATAGCTCTGAGTAGAGTGACCGGATACATATAATGGAGCAATAATTTAGAATAGCTCCAAGTAGAACAGTTGTTTGGAATAGCTCCAAATAGAGCGTGGTAGCTGCATCCAGGAGATGACATAGAGATTTGTAAAGCACACACGGATCTGAAAGGTTCAGACCTGTTGACTAAAACCTCTCTCACAAGCAGCATGATCAAACATAAAACTCATTGAGTGTTAATCACATAGTGATGTGAACTAGACTACTGACTCTAGTAAACTCTTGGGTATTAGTCACATGGCGATGTGACCTGTGAGTGTTAATCACATGGCGATGTGAACTAGATTATTGACTCTAGTGCAAGTGGGAGACTGTTGGAAATATGCCCTAGAGGCAATAATAAATAAGTTATTATTATATTTCTTTGTTCATGATAATTGTCTTTTATTCATGCTATAACTGTATTATCCGGAAATCATAATACACGTGTGAATACATAGACCTCAATATGTCCCTAGTGAGCCTCTAGTTGACTAGCTCGTTGTGATCAACAGATAGTCATGGTTTCCTGGCTATGGACATTGGATGTCGTTGATAACGGGATCACATCATTAGGAGAATGATGTGATGGACAAGACCCAATCCTAAGCATAGCACAAAGATCGTGTAGTTCGTTTGCTAGAGCTTTGCCAATGTCAAGTATCTCTTCCTTTGACCATGAGATCGTGTAACTCCTGGATACCGTAGGAGTGCTTTGGGTGTATCAAACGTCACAACGTAACTGGGTGACTATAAAGGTGCACTACAGGTATCTTCGAAAGTATCTATTGTTTTATGCGGATCGAGACTGGGATTTGTCACTCCGTGTAAACGGAGAGGTATCTCTGGGCCCACTCGGTAGGACATCATCATATGCGCAATGTGACCAAGGAGTTGATCACGGGATGATGTGTTACGGAACGAGTAAAGTGACTTGCCGGTAACGAGATTGAACAAGGTATCGGTATACCGACGATCGAATCTCGGGCAAGTAACATACCGATAGACAAAGGGAATTGTATACGGGATCGATTGAGTCCTTGACATCGTGGTTCATCCGATGAGATCATCGTGGAACATGTGGGAGCCAACATGGGTATCCAGATCCCGCTGTTGGTTATTGACCGGAGAACGTCTCGGTCATGTCTGCATGTCTCCCGAACCCGTAGGGTCTACACACTTAAGGTTCGATGACGCTAGGGTTATAAAGGAAGCTTGTATGTGGTTACCGAATGTTGTTCGGAGTCCCGGATGAGATCCCGGACATCACGAGGAGTTCCGGAATGGTCCGGAGGTAAAGATTTATATATGGGAAGTCCTGTTTTGGTCACCGGAAAAGTTTCGGGCGATATCGGTATTGTACCGGGACCACCGGGAGGGTCTCGGGGGTCCACCAAGTGGGGCCACCTGCCCCAGAAGGCTACGTGGGCCATGTGTGGGAGGGGACCAGCCCCTAGGTGGGCTGGTGCGCCCCCCACAAGGGGCCAAGGCGCAAGGGAGAGTGGGAGGGGGCAAACCCTAGTCCAGATGGGCCTTAAGGCCCACCTAGTGGGCGCCTCCCCTCTCTCCCCCTCCTGGCCGCCGCCCCCTTTGCCATCTAGGGCTGGCCGCACCCCTTGGGGGTGGGAAACCCTAAAGGGGGCGCAGCCCTCCCTTTCCCCTATATATATGAGGCCTAGGGGCTGCCCATAACAAGCGATTTGATCTCTCTTGGTGCAGCCCTGTCTCTCCTCCTCCTCCTCATGTCCCATAGTGCTTGGCGAAGCCCTGCGGGATTGCCACGCTCCTCCACCACCACCACGCCGTTGTGCTGCTGTTGGATGGAGTCTTCCTCAACCTCTCCCTCTCTCCTTGCTGGATCAAGGCGTGGGAGACGTCACCGGGCTGTACGTGTGTTGAACGCGGAGGTGCCGTCCGTTCGGCACTTGGTCATCGGTGATCTGAATCACGACGAGTACGACTCCATCAACCCCGTTCACTTGAACGCTTCCGCTTAGCGATCTACAAGGGTATGTAGATGCACTCTCCTTTCTACTCGTTGCTGGTCTCTCCATAGATAGATCTTGGTGATACGTAGGAAATTTTTTGAATTTCTGCTACGTTACCCATCAGTGCTATGAGAACCAAGTAGGATGCATCCTACAGGAATGCGCGAGCATCAACGACAATGACCTAAGGAGTAAAGAACATTTGACGCAGTTGCTCCTTACAAAGTTGCACAAGAGATTCAAGTTCCCTGATCGCGATGATAACATAGAACAACCGTGGGATGATCCGAAGATGAAAAAGATTAACAATCACGCCATGGGCATGTTTAGCAATGATTTGGCCTCCTGGAAAGGGAGGGTGAAACGAGCTATTGAGGCTGATGAACCCCTGTCCAAGATTCTGGAGGAAAATCCGACACTTACAGAAGAGGAGTTCGAAAAGTTCAAGGACACTTGTGCTACCGAGGCAGCCAAGGCTAAGGCTGCGAAATTCAAGAGCCTTCAGTAAAGGAACACGGGGAAGCATCGCCTCGGAAGCCGTGGCTACCTCGGTAAAAGGCCCATATGGGATTAGGAGGACGTGGAACGTGAAGCCGCGGGTCTCCCAGACCCCTTCGCGAAGTTCACCAACCCCTTGGAGCATGACTTCATCAGGGCCCGCTACAAGTGGGACAAGGAGAAAAAGGTTTTTTACACGGACAAGATCACAAGGAAATTGATTAGACTACTGGAGAAGCAACACCAGCTTGCAGCCGAAAGCCCTACTTCTCCGATGAGGCCCAAGTGGGACACCCCTCTCAACCGGGCCTTGAACGAACTTAAGGGACTCCCTTTGGACCAGCAGCCGCAATATGGTCGTGTGCACGACGCTGGAGACGGCGCCACGTGGAAGGTGTTTTACAACGAGGGCCCGGAGGCCAAGAAGCAGAAAAAGAAGTTTAGTCAGGCGGACATCGACGCGAAGGTGAAGCTTGCGGTCGAGAAAAAGCAGCTGAGGACGCGAAAAAAGCAGCCGAGGACAAATATGAGTTGCTACAGCAGGTAGTCAATGCAGCTGTAACTGCCCGCAGAAATGATTTCGCTACTAACTTGGTTCCAATTATCATCAACTGGGAGAAGGAAAATCCAGACAAGACGGTACATGATTTCCCGTCGCCCAGTTTCGTCGGGAGCAACTCCATGAACAACAACACAATCGCACCATCACTTGCTCACGCAACCGGGCCTCCTCTCGCAGCCGCTTCCGCTCATAGCAGCCCGTCCTTAGTCTCAGGCGCGCTAGGTGGGCCTTCGTCTTTGGCTGAGCTCGACGCCGTCACGGTAATTACATGTCGCACCAACATATATATATATATATATATATATATATATATATATATAATATTCCATTTTTGTTGCCTTTCGGTTGTTTTACGCCACAGACATATGTGTTTGCAGGCGAAAGAAACACCGTGCACCATACTCTACTTTATCAAAGGCCAGAAGGTGGACGTGGGAAAGGGGATGATAATGGACCCCTCTCAATGCATGTTCCACAACCAGCCGATCCCCGCTGGGCACTTCAGGGTTAGCTTGACCAGTGTGAAATCGGGGCACGAGGATTTGCCTCCTCCAGTACAGCATGTGGGAGCGGACGACGAGACCCCGCCGCGGATTGGAAGCTGCAAGAATTCGATGCTGCTATGGCCGAAGAATCTTATTCGTCTGGAGCCGGCCGAGAGCACACCAATAACTACCACACATCAACAAGCATGTGCGGAGACCACCACCCCGCCTACGCAATTACCAGCTCCTGTAGTGCCGGGTGAGAGCGGCGGACGACATGATGAAGGGGGTGCAATAGTACTGGCTGATGTAATTTCTCCTGTAGAATAGAGAATGGATGATGAGACGGAGGTCGGCCCTATGGATTACCTCAATACAAACGTGTATGACTGTGACATAGATATGATGAGTCAACCATATGACGAATCGGGCTATCAGCTTGCTAATGAGGATATGGATGATATGCCCGGGCAGGGTCGTACCATGGATTGCAAAAAGTCTCTCTTCATGAAATCCTCACAGGACACGCCTGAAGATGCCGCCTCAACACAAGCTCAACTAGCCAGACGCGAGGGTCGTACAGTACTTAGCCAGGGAACACTGGGGCAGGGGTTAAGGAAGGGTCTGGAAGGTGTGCCCAAGAAAAAGGAGAGGAAGAGATCGGGGAAGGTAACTGCCTCCAAACAAGCCAGAGCACATAGCAGCCAGACGATGCATTCTGAAGAGCGTGTACCCGTGAAAGGTGCGGTGATGTCCCATCTCACGGGCGAGCCGATGCTACCACCGAAACCGCTGGAGGCACTATCAGGGGATCTCAGGAGACTGCACGACCATGTGCTGTCGACTGAGAAAAGCCTACTAGCCTCAAAGGATCCAGGATATCCGACATACGCGGCTCGTGTGCCTAAGGGGAAGTGCTACGTCGACACACGGCCCGCGGAGGTGTTCTTCCTGCGGTTTGACCATATCTTTGAGATGTTTCTAACAAGGCGGCTTGATTTTACTATCGTTCGCCTTTTTGCGCTACATATGAGCTCCGTCATGAAGAGTGAAGAAGTCTCGCAAATCTGTGTGGCGGATCCGTACTACATGCACGAGTCTTTCTTGAGTCTCGGCGACTTTGAGCGTGAAACTGCTAGGGAGTACCTCCAAAACTTCATGGTATAGAATAAGGACCGGGAAATTGTCCTCGTGCCTTATCATCCAAAGTAAGTCAGTTCCGGACAACCCTTTCGTACATTTCAATCATTCCTTCTCTCTCTTATGGGGAATAATTTGAGGTGTCTTTTTCCCCGCAGCAATGGGCGCGCCGTACTTATCGTTCTTTACCCGCAAGTCTCCCACGCAGTGTATTTTGACCCTTCCAGAGACTACGAGAAAAAAAGACTACACCCACATAATGAATATTCTAGATTATGCTCTCCAAGGCTTCAACTTTAGAGGTGGCCACGTGCAGATCAAGAAAAAAAGGAAGAAGAAGATGGGTTTCGCACATAAAACTAACTTCTCCTGCATCCATGTCCCAAAACCAAGCAAGAAGGATGGATTCTACATCGTCCATCTCATGATTCAGTTCAACATGGATCACCAAAAGCTTCACATTAACAGCAGAAATGATGATCATATCCACAAGTGGCTAGAATCTGATGGAGAAGCGGATTATAAACTTAGAGATGACTTCTTTCGCATCCAAAGCGACATTGCGACGATCATCATGAAAGAAGTCGTCGATGAGAAGGGGATGTTCCACCACGGCCCTATATCACGAGCTGACGTCCGAACTCGCATAGGTATGCAACGTCTAGACCTCACGTCATTCAAGAAGCTAGGGTTCATCCTCGATGATATGGAAGGATGGAACTTCTAGTGATTTATGATGCCGATGATGATGATATGTGTCGGTTGAACTTGTATACTTTTTGTAGCGATGAAACTTTGTGATGTCCATGGTCCCTGCCGAACTTGCGTAATGCTACTTTGTTGGTTTGCATACGATGACCTGCATACCTCTAGTTAATTAATTTGCATACTGTATGTTTCATCTAGTTGCCAAGCCTTTCTTTTTCGGTGTTGCTCTAGTATATTTTGTTGCATATATATGATTGTACATCCTCTTCATGAACATGCATCTCTAACAGGTACCTAGTTTCTGGATGGCGAGATGGAATTGCTATGTCGTGTACAAAGGGAAGGTTCCGGGGGTGTACAACGAGTGGCATGAGTGTCAGGCGCAAGTGAATGGGTTCACGGGCGCCAGCCATAAAGGCTTCAAAAGCAGACAAGAAGGAGAAGCTAGTTACTTGAGGTTCACGCTAGCGCGAGAGAGGACTCGTAACCGCCACCTCATGTACTGCATAGTTCCGCTCTCACTCATAGTGATAGCACTTCTTGCGTATACCTTTGTTTAGATGGATGACGTTGTTGTAGTTGCAAGTATTCGAGACTTGCATGTATTGCTATTTTCGAGATGATGACAAGATATCACTTTGTGTTGGATGATGATTATGATGAGACTATTTGTATGTACATGCTATGGTTACATTTGTGGTCTCGTAGGCATTTGTATGTGTATCATGATGACATTTCTATGTGCTAAAGATTCTTCTATAAAGCCTGTTCAAATACAAAACAAATATGCCAAAAAAACTACTTAAATTAGCAGTAGCGAGTGTATAAAAGTTAGCAGCAGCGCCGCGATAGCAGTAGCGCGTCCAGGCAAAGCGCGCTAGAGCTACTAGCAGTAGCGAGCTTCCGCTAAGAGCGCTGCTGCTACACTTGTGTAGCAGTAGCGCCGATGAGCACGCGCTACTGCTATGTGTTAGCTGTAGCGCCTTATTAGTAGCGCCTATCCCCGCGCTACTGATGCATCTAAAACCCGCGCTGCTGCTAGCCTTTTCCCTAGTAGTGAAAGCTCATGCGCTGGCACGCGGAGAGGAAGAAGCCCGACGATGGAGATGATCCGAGGCTGAGACACCTCATAGATGGTAGCCAGTGGATAGCATTCAACGCCGTATATGGATTTGTTGCAGAAGATCCAAAGACCATCGTGCTTGGTGCGAGTACCGATGGCATGAATCCATTTGGAAACCAGAACACCAACCACAACACATGGCCAATGTTTGTATGGATGTACAACCTCCCCCCATGGAAGTGCATGAAAACAAAGTACATACACATGTGCATGCTGATTCAAGGGCCGAAACAACCGGGAAATAGTATTTGTATATGGGGCTTCTACAAGAGGAGCTAGACACGTTATGGAAATCACTGGCATGGACATGGGACGCCAGCAAAGGAGAGTATTTCCATATGAGAGCCGCGCTGATGACGACGGTGCACGGCTGTCTCGATTGCGGGTACACCTCAGGCCAGGTGTGCCATGGATACTGCGGATGCACGAGGTGCATGGATGATACAACGTCTCAGCAGCTTACGTCAACGAAAGATGGCGGGTCCGGGAAAATCGTGTACATGGGGCATCGTAGATGGCTCGAGAAGGATGATCCGTGGAGAAAGCATGGAGATCTATTCAATGGGTTAGCTGAGCTTCGAGGACCTCCACGTAAGAGGAGCGGCGCCAAAATCGACAAGCTGTTGAGAAACCGGGAACAATGCCCCGCGCCGGGAAAGATTAAAAAGGCACCGAAGCTGCTGCTGAAGGTATGGAAAACGAGGTCTGTTTTCTGGGACTTGGAGTACTGGCCCAATCACGACACGCCTCATTGCCTTGATCAAATGCATATCATGAAGAATGTCCTCGAGAGATTGCTTGGCACACTGATGAACATGCCGAGACCAAGGATGGGTCGAAGGCAAGGAAAGACTTGCAAGATTTGAAGATCAGGAATGATCTCCACCGTAAAAAGTTGATGGAGGAGACAGAGATGGAGACGGAGGAGGGGGAAAGGGGCAGAAAAGTCAACAAGAAGGAGGAGAATTATTGCCCCCCTTCTTGCTTCACCTTAAGTGCGAAGGAGACCGATCAATTCATCAAGTGCCTTATGGGAATCAAAGTCAGTTCTGGTTACCATGGGAAGATAAGCAGATTTCTAGACCCCGAGAAGAAAAGGTTCAGCGGGATGAAGTCTCATGACTGTCACGTGATGATGATGCAGATACTCCCGGTTGCCATTAGAGGGATAATGCACATGCACGTCCGTGACACGCTTACTGGTCTCTGCAACTTCTTCGATGTTATCTCTCGAAAGTCCATAAGTGTGAAGCAGCTCCGAAGGCTACAGGAAAAGATCGTTCTCATACTATGTGAGCTTGAGATGTACTTCTCGCCCGCGTTCTTTGACGTCATGGTGCATCTATGTGTCCACATCGTGGACGACATCATCGACCTCGAGCTGACATTCCTTCATAGCATGATGCCTTTCGAGAGGATGAATGGGGTCATCAAAGGATTCGTTCGTAACAAGTCCCGTCCCAAAGGGAGCACCGTCCAGGGGTATCTGACGCATGAGTGCGTCTCCTTTTACGAGAATTATATAAGCGTCGGAGACCCTATTGTTGGTTTGCCCGTCAAGAAGCATGATGGGAAGCTCGAAGGAGATGGTCACAACAACGGCCGGAGGGAATTGCACGTGGACTACTCGGATCAACGGAATGACTTTGGAAGGGCTAAATTAGTAGTGCTACAACACTTAGATGTGGTAGATGATTATGTGGCACGGCACAAAGAAAGCATCGCAAAGAAGTACCATGATAAGGTGATGCTCAAGACGGACGATGAAGTTACTGTAGAGCACAACGCCACTTTCTTGCGTTGGTTCAAAGAGCAAGTTCTTGAAAATCCCCCATGTAGTGACCAGACCTCAAACAGTCTAGTCTGTGTGCATCAGTGTCATCCCTGGATCGGTAATGCTGACATGCATAGTGCTTGATGATTTATAGCAGAGTTTCAATCACACACTTATTACATCGAATGTCTCAAAAGATAACTTATTACAATAATATGGCTTAAAGCCATCTAAAAACGATAACAGCCAAAGGCTTGGAAGATAAAGTGAGTCCATCAACTCCAACGCCATAGCTGAGGGAAATACAACGACCTATGGCACCTTACCCGTCGTCTGAAAAGTCTGCAACATGAAATGTTGTAGTCCGAAACGGGTCAGCACATGGAATATGCTGGCAATGTAACACATAGAGTAATCAACAGAATGAATGCTATCACTACATGCATATATGGCTGGTGGAAAGCTCTACGGTTACAGTTTTGCATAAAGCCAATTTTTCCCTACAACAAAGGAATAAGTTGTATTTAACTATCATGGTGGTTGTTAAACATTGAGAAGGTTCCTCCAACTCAATCCCAATTAAACATCATCATTAAACCCAATCAAATTAATTTAGAGTGATGAGATCAACATGATAATCCAAGAACCAGACACTCAAGATGTCCATAACCGGGGACACGGATAACCATGATTAGTTTATACACTCTGTAGAGGTTTGCGCACTTTTCCCCACAAGACTCGAACACATCCGTGGTCAAAGACTCGAGACACGGTCTTTCTGAAGCATTAACTCTCTACTCTGGGTAGACAGTACCACCTACAACCCACTACATCTGCTAGTCTACCTCTTCAAGAGCTTCACGCAACTTACTCAACTATGCCAGAGCCCATATTGGCTTGTGGCTGCACATGGATGTTTCTAGCATGAATAATCTTATAATCCCTTTGAGCCCGGGTGGCGAACCGTAGGATGATCACACAGGTTCTCCGGGATATCCTAGGACAACACTGGATTCTCCAGGTGCCCTGACAACCACTGGGTACTCCACGGTGCCTCAAGCAATCCACCCAGATGTGTATTTAAGTAGCCACCTTAAGATAACCATTAATTAACAATACTCACATCTGTGATGGATACACTCACCCAATCCACGTCTACGAGCATAGCATAGCAATAAGCATAACGTAGAAGTAACTCCCAAAGGTTTGATAATAAACGAGTCAATATGTTCTACCTCATCATCTACTTCCCAAAACCCACATGTTAATCAGATCCTAACCATGCAATGTTTGAGGGTCGATCTAATGCCGTAAAACTGGGTAGTAAAGAGGTATGATCAAAGTGTTACTTGCCTTGCTGATGATCCGCGAAACCTAGAGACTCGTAGTAGCACGCTTCGCACTTCGGGTACTCCATCGCAAACAAACAATAGCATACAATACACACTCAACTAGAAGCACGAGTAAAACTCAAATAAGAGATCTAACCAGAAAGTTCAACTTAAGAACTCTGGTTTGCAAAAAGAATCAAATCAAACGGAGCAACGAAACTCAAACTGCAAAAGAAACAAGATCCGTTTACTAATCTAGACTAAAGTCAAATTTTACAGTACCAAAATCTTGTTCAAGTTTGTTAAACAGAAAGAGGGCTTCTAGATGAAGATCTAGGCGCTTGAATCGTCTGATTCCGATAAACGAGTGAAAAGTTAAACTAAAACGAAAATCAGGGCAGAAATCGCAAACGAAAATAATCGCGAAAAAACCCTGGAAAAAGAAAAACTGACGAACAGGCTAACGAACAAACGTTCGCTGTCTGCGGCTAACGGGTGAACATCGTTCATTAAAACGAACGTATGGACGAACGTTCGCTATTTAACTAAACCGAAAAACGAACCAATCTAACAGAAAAACCGGATCTAGGGTTTTCGAAATAAAATCGATCAGTTTTAAAAAAACCCGGCGGCTACCTCGGCGTTCGTGACGGCGGGCGGCGGCGGGCGGCTCTGGCGGGCGGCGGCGGGGCGATGGCGGCAAGCGGCGGCGCTCGGGAC
>NC_057813.1:219935093-219936293 GCF_018294505.1 Triticum aestivum | reverse complement strand
CGGTTTTACTTTTTCTTTTTTTATAATGATTCCGACGCGTAGAAAAACAAATAAAAAAATACTAAACGGACTCCAAAAATCCTGAAATAAAATTTCCCCGTCCTCTAAAAATATAGCGGACAAGGTGAACATTTATTTGGGCTCTAATGCAATTCTGAAAAATGGTTTTTTTCCTAATTCAAATAAAATAGCAATAAAACTTCGAATAAAATTTTTGTTTGATTTTAATATTTACCCTCCAATATTTCTTTATTTTGGAGAAGTCATTTTGTCCCCTCTCTTTTATTTTCATATAGGAAATATTCAGAGATAAAATAATTAAAACCAAATGATCCTCTTTTCAAAATTTGAGAAAACTCAAATATGAAAATAACGAAATCCCCAACTCTCTCCGCGGGTCCTTGAGTTGCTTAGAATTTCTAGGATCAATGAAAAGTGCAATAAAATATGATATGCAATGATGATCTAATGTATAACATTCCAAATTAAAAATTTGGGATGTTACACCCCAGAAGAGGGCAGTTCAGACGGATTGCTCATACACGCCCTAGCACATGGCCCCGCGTCCAAGCTCGCAACCTATCAGTCCTATGATATCAATAGGTACACGTTCTACATGGAGGCCAAAGACATGGACAATGATTACCAGAACTCCGGGGTGACAATTCAATGCGTGACCGACGCCAACGGCACAACTGAAAGATTCTACGGAAGGGTTGAAGAGATCTGGGAGCTTGACTATGCTGGAATGCACGACACGACGATGGTCCGTGTCAAATGGGCCATGGACGTCGTAAGAGAAAACAAGTATTTCACCACCTTGTGTATACCCGACGCGAAGAGCACTCCCGTGAACGTTAACGTCATCGCCAAAAATGAGCCATGAGTACAAGCTAAGCACGTGACACAATGCTTCTTCATAACCGACCTGGCCAATCCCAGCAGTGTTGTCGTGAGGAGATCCAAAAGGAGAATCGTCGGAATGGATGGAGTCGTCAACGAGGAAGACTACGACCAATACGGCAACCCGATGAGGGAAGATGACGATGACGATGAAGCATACGTGAAAAGAAGAATCAAGACTACATTACCTAAGAAAGATCGTACTCCATGGCTCCGGAAAAGTCACAAGAAGGGGCTCAATACTCGGCAACGAACAAGAAAGAGAAGAAGCTCAATGTGAAACATCGTCGACGCAGA
>NC_057813.1:219933381-219934583 GCF_018294505.1 Triticum aestivum | reverse complement strand
TATTCTGTTACCCTTGCCCCCTATAAGGCACGACGCGTCCGGGACAGACCCAGCCCCAATCCGACCCGCTTCCTACCGCCGGAGGCAGCCGTCGCCCACAACGGCGGCAGCCGGAGCGAGGGAGCCCGCGACGCCGTGACCCGCCGACGGCGAGTTTGCATCACCGGCACCCAATCAACAGCTGTCACTCCCACCAGGCGCGCCGCCATCTAGCCATGCCGCCGGCCCAACCGCCGCCACCATCGGTCGCCTCGTCCGGCACCGGAGCATCCCTGCGCACCTCCCCACCGCCGGGCGGCGGAGCATCCCCGCGTGCTTCCTCGCCGCCGGGCGCCAGATCCTCCCCGCATGCCTCCCTCCGTCTGGTGCAGGAGCCTCTCCGCTCGCCTACCCACCGCCTGGTACAGGAGCTTCCCCGCGCGCCTTCCCACCGCCTTGCGCCGGAGATTCGCCTGGGCCGTGATCCACACCTCCTGCCTCCGCCCCTCGATGGACCTTGTCGACATAGCTCCACCACAAGCACGGTCGTCTCCCAAAAAACAATGGCTCCACCTCCCAACTTCTTGCCAATACGCCGCCAACGAAACAAAGACGGAGTCACATGCAACAAGATGCAGGTGATGAATTCTTCCCACACACATTACTAGCAACACCAAAGTTTTTGAGATCTGGGTTTGAATGAAGATAGGTACCATGTTTCTGTCAATTTATCAGTTCATCAGTTTATCTGTGCTGCTATGCTCTGCCTACATGTTACACTATTGGGTTCATGAGTACAAAATTGTGTGATGCATCTGTGCTGCATCAGTACATAGCAAATGCTTGCATCAGTTCATTTGCACCCCTGCCACTTGATGCGCGATTAGGATGTCGAGGTTGCTGTCAGTGCATCTAATACGCTATCTTCAGTTCAGGTAAAAAAAACTTAAAAACATATGTGTCAGTCCAAGTAGAGAGTGACAAAAGGTTCAGCTACCACTGAAAAAGTTGTATGTTTGCTATCTCTAAAAGAGTACAAGTCATGTAGTTGCGTCAGTTCGAACGATTAACAAAAACTGTTACCAAAAATTAAAATATATAATTGCTACACAGTAAGTTCAGTGATACATAAGATGGCAGTGCTTGTAATGTAGATGCATTGATGCGCGATTAGGATGTCGAGGTTGCTATCAGTGCATCTAATATGCTATCTTCAGTTCAGG